>NC_067484.1:85313832-85501332 GCF_947179515.1 Apodemus sylvaticus
GGAGCTCCAGGGGTCTGGCCCATTGACTGATGAGTCTTACAGGCTACTTAATTTTGTTGGACTGTTCAAAAGCACTTCACTTGTGAAGGGTTCTCCAAGAGCTTCTGAGTGTTGTGAGTCAGTACCACCACCATGCCTGGCACTATCTCCCAGTCTGTTTCCTCAGATAATTTCACAATGCCCTGCTGTGCGTCCTTCTGTTCGCTAAGGGTGAGTGGTGTGACTTTTTTAGAAAGAGGAGTACGCTGACTTGAGGAGAGGTGCATGTGCACATGTGTCTGCCTAATGCCTGTGTGTATGCGCATGTGCGTGAAAGCTGGCGATCTAGAAGACATTTCTTTAAAAGTATTTTTGCACTTGGACCATTTGGTACAAGTGTGCACCTCATCAAAATACCTTGCTGACTGTTCCTATGATTGCAACCAAGCCACTGTCAAGTCTCTTAAGTCAGTATAGATTTAAAGGTGAAGAACTGATAGCCCATAGTGGCTGTCACATCTTAAATTGTAATCTGACCTGGTATAAAGCACTGTAGTCAGAGATGAATTCCCGAGTTAGAGACAGACGGACAGAATATTTTCTTGTGCTAGTAGGTGACCTTAGACAGTCGCCTAGCTCTTCTTGTTTCAGAACAAAATAGATCTTCATCTAGATGGAGTCAAGATGAGGAAAGCAGAGGTACAGCAGATGCTAGGCACACCTGTGGAGAGGAGGGGAGAAGGAAAGAGGCCCTCTGCATTGGTGAGTGCGGGTGTGGTGTTCCTCTGTACACAACAGTACTGGCTAATCAAAAGAACTGAACTTTGCCACATTAGCCAGATGTGGAATTTACTTCAAGAAGATAAGTGCCTCTCGTCCTTTTCACAGAGCCCAGTTCAACTGATGAATCGCCAGCCTCCTGGGCAGCCCCACTATCCTTGTATATAACCTTCCCATCCCTCCTCTTCCTCTGGCCTTTATAAAGCCAGGATATCCTCAATGCTAGATCTCTGGGTAGGTGTCTTATCTGATACCATTCATGTTGTTTCTGATGGAGGTCTCTGTGGTACTCTTGGGATCTATGTCCAGTTAGCTTTATTGATGATAGCCACAGTGGCCAATCCCTCCCTCTGAATCCCAATCCCTTAAGGCTCAGGCCTCCCTGAAAGAGCTCAGCATGTGGGGCTGTAGGCCTAAGCCCTGTCACCTCACCATGCTGGAAAACATCTGGGAATGGGTAGAGGAAGGTGCTCACCGAGCTGTACCAAGTGGCAGAGCCGCGTGGACGCCAAGCTGTGAGCTATAGCTATGGGATCCTGGACGGCTGGAGAGATCCCTTGCCTGGGAAAGTCACCTTTTCAGAACACATGTGGGCCAGGCATTCTCCTCTGATGTGGCTTGGCTGGAAAGCCTACCTAAAGACTCCCACGTACAAGGGGACTGGCTGAACCAGTTGTCAGGAGGGTAGAACACTCGAGAAGGGAATTAGAGGCACCTGCTGTTGAAGGAACAAAATGACTTAAGAGGGATGTTGCTTCCTAACTGGGTTGGTTTCTGCGGGCCTCAGGTGAGGCTGCTTTTCATCTACCCTTCCTCTCCTGGTACCCTGGTTTTAGAGCTCACTGTATTTATGGAAGGAGACATTTTAGGCAATGAAATGCCGTCTCCCATAAATCTGTACTGTTTTGTGAGAACGCCGTGAAAAGTAAGGCCAAAGGGGGCAACAAAGACAAGAACAGATACTGGAGTGTATCAGACACCACAAGAGGAACGTGCCCAGGGTTGGAATTATCCCCCAAGTGTGGGCAGAATAGATTTTAATGCAACTGAAAGAGTTTTGGTCTTGAAGAACTGGATTCAGTCCCAGAGAGTATGAATAAGTGCTGGCTTAGTTCTCTCCTGAACCTACCTCTCTCTCTCTCTCTCTCTCTCTCTCTCTCTCTCTCTCTCTCTCTCTCTCAACTTCTCCCTGTCCCTCTCCCTCTCCTCCTCTCTCTCCCTCTCTATCTCCCTCTCCCTTCATCTCTCTTTCTTTAGATGCAATGCATTTACTCTTCAGACTATCTTGAAATAATGCTATTTCAAGATAGTCTGAAATAACTGTAAGATACTTGTTGCTGTAAGGTGACAGAATGCCAAGATGACCAATGTAAGGTGACCATGGTAGACCACACCCTACAGACCCAATTCCTTCTCATCCCAGTTTAAGACATTCAAGTTCATTGTGAAATCTGTATAATAGCTGCCTATCAGTGGGTGTATGGGAAATATGCTAATGGAATGGACTAGGATCGATGGTAGAAACTTAATCTAGTCATTCACTCAATGAATTTCATTGACAAAATAAATGACAGGCAATGTCCTTTGCATGCATGGCAAGTTCTGATGTTAAATTTCAAAGGAAGATCAAGATATACAATATTCCATTCCTATCTAGTTTTTAGCAAATATCAGAATTTTTTCTGGGTCATATGTTTTCTTTCAATATTTTCTTTCCCCATACTACCTGGTGATTTTATATCAGCAATATGTTCTAGATTCATTGCAATATTAATATACATTAGTCCCTTATATTCTATATCTTATATTTATATTTAGAGTAATAGCTGAATAGTAATAACTGAATAAGGCTTTTCCCACCCTCTCTATGACTTGCCTTTTTGAAGTCAATTTTGAAGTCATCCAGGACTGACTTATTAATGAGCAGTTCTTCCTCAAATAATGCTCATAAAATTTTTTGAGTAAAGCAGTTACCACCTCCCCAGGCTCATGGTAGAGATGCCAAGTTCAAGCCTAATTATACTACTTTTGTTTGTAATTGAAGGTCTATCAAGTACTGGCCTTTTCGCTTGTAAGCCATGTAATTTTCTGTGTAGAAAGGAAGGGCAAACATTTCTCATGCAAGTAATGTTGCAGAGCTTTATGCTGGTCACTCCTGTCTCACAGCCTATCATCATAGCTTGTCTACGTCAGTGGGGAATTCCAGCTGCAGCAGCATTGGGAGTGGGGAGAAAACATGGCCACAGCCCAGTCAATGGTTCAATTGCATCTCAAGGAACTTTTCCCTGGCTCTTAGGCTTTAGGAAGAAACCATAAAACTAGGTATTTAGGATGCAGGATGTTCTTAAAGGAAGACAAGTATCTTGTAAATATAGAAGGCAGGCAATTGTGGTACAAGACTTTAATCCCTGCACTCAGAAGGTAGAGGCAGGTGGAGCTCTGTGAATTTGAGGCCAGCGTGATCTACAAAGCTAGTTCCAGGATAGCCAAGGCTACGCAAAGAAACCTTATCTAGAAAAACCAAAACCAAACCACCCCACCAACCAACCAACCAACCAACCAACCAACCAACCAACCAACCAATCAAACCAAGCAAGCAAGCAAGCAAGCAAGCAAGCAAGCAAGCAAGCAAACCAACCAACCAACCAACCAACCAACCAACCAACCTCCACCACCAACACAAACAATAAAGAACAACAAAAAAATTACCACTACCAAAACCACCAACAAACAACAAACAAAAAAGTATTTTAGTCTAAAAAGTCATATAGTATTTTTAGAACTAGTGTGTGTGTATCTCTGTCTATCTGTATTGTGTATTTATATCTGTCTATCTGTGATGTGTGTTCATGTGTGTGCACATACACATAGTGTATTCATATGTTTGGAGGCCAGAGGTCAGAGGTCAACTCTGGGTTTTGTTTCTCACATGTGCTCCCCCTGGCTCTGCGCTTGCTGTTTTCTGAGTCTTTCAAGAATTCACTGATTCAGATGGGCTGGCTGGCCACTGTGTCCAAAGGATTAGGACAGAATTTTTATCTTGCAACTCTCTCTCTAGGTAAAGATTATTGGAAAAAGATGTGCTAAAGTTAGTGATTATAGTATGATTGCAATACTAGTTATTTGTTAGGATATAAAATTATTCTTATGTAAAATTCCTGCCGTAAAATATGCAACAGTTTGAAGGTGAAGATATAAAATTGCCCAGTTGTCTTATAAAATAAATGTACTATATATAAGTCTTTATCCCCTTATACCATCAGCACTACAACCACTACTATCAAAATAATCCAGATTTAGTTTCAATAGTCTACCATGTGATGAGGACACCATAGCTTCTGTAATAGTCAGCCAGAAGCCAATCATTTAACACTTCCTGGGCTTTAGCATAAAGGGAATATCAGACAATGTGTTTTTTTCACCTATCATTAAATTTCTGATAGTTTGTTTGCCAAGTTTTAAAAGACCAGTTGGGTTCTATGTACCAAAATAGTGTTGTTTACTGTGAGGACTAAGTTAATGAGGCTAGGTTAGTTCTAAGTATGCTTTTAAATTTTAATGTCTATTTTCAACTTAGGGTAAGATAATATCATCTACTTCATCATCTACATATTTTACTTTCCAAGAACCAGGGTGTTTGAATGGAATGTTTACATGCCATTTGTAGAATGCATGGTCAACGTGTCGGTAAAAATTCTTATCTGATCAATGACTGCTTTTTATAATCGTATTAACTATAAAATATAGGTCTCATTTGTCTAATAACTGTTCAGCCTCTGGTGATTCCTGCCTAATAAAATGTATACAGCCTACAGCACTGCCCACCTCTTCTTTCAATTCTCCAGGAAAATTTGTGAAAACCAAATTCCATAGCCAAGCATGAACTTCTATTGGATAAATTTTAGTGGTAGTAATTAGAGGAGTCCAGAGTTTCTATTGTGGAAGCAACTTAGTGACGTCATGTCTAAGTGCACAGTTTCCATGAGGCACAATAAATCCCTGGAAGAACAGATTGCTTTCCCAAAGCTATACAGCCTCTTTGAAGGGAACCATGACTCAAACTTGGGACAGCTGAGTCTCAGTGAATGTCAATTGTTCCTCATCTGGTTTATGGTAGAAGAACATGATGAGTATCCATAGGAGAGAGATAGTAAGGCACCTTGTGATGGAAGGAAACGCCCCACTGAAACTTCCAGGTTTGAGTACTTTTAATTGGTTGTCTCTCAAAGCCTTGTCCTAAGTACTTCTGGTGGGTGAGAACTAGCTGACACAAAATCAGTAACCCTGGGAAGGTGCCACACCCCATTAGAGTAAGCTGAAGTCATGTCCTAGACAGCTTTGATTTAGTTAATGGGAAAAAGGACGGAGTTCAATAGCAGCAGACTGAAGTAGGAAGAACATGCATTTTCACACAATATTACATAGATTCTCCTCAGTCATTTAGGTCTTGACAAATGCTAGACATCTTTACTCCCCATTTGCAGACACTAGCAACTGGTATCTTAAGGAAGCTGTTGCAAATGTTTAAGAGCATATATATCTCTCACAGTTACCATCAAAGTCTAAGACCAGCATTTTAGTTTCAGTGAGAACTGAAAAACAAGAATTGGTGACCATTAACATTACCATGGGAAAATAAACTAGCACTACCCGAGGGAGATTCTGAGAACCTGAATTATGATACTCTTTCCAGATCAAAGAAATGAACTCTTCAATTAAACAAGTTTATTGTTAAACATACCTGTGTAGAAAGCCATAAGCCAGACTGAGTGCGTCTAAAATCTTGAGGGGTGTAGTTTTCCATGCCTATCCCCAGAGGTATACCACAGTGAGAACATGAAAACAGCCCACAACAGCATAGCAAGAGGACTGTACTGACAGATGACTCTAGCTATAAAGTACTCAGTAGCTTCTGGAATTTTCTTCCAGCTCCTTTTTTAAATGATTCTTTTTTTTTTTTTATAAAACTGTCCATTGCAATAGGACACTGAACTGATACCTGGCATTTTCTAAAAAATTTTTTTAAAAAGAAATGTTTTAATAATCTGTCTCCTAAACGGAGAATGGAGTGTTCTTCCACTGTTCCCACGTTCCATTTCAAGCTTGGCCTGTGAGCCCTTGGGCAGTGCTGGTACCTGTATCACATTTGCAGTCCCTTACAATGTAAGCTCTGGAATGAACTTACTGTGCCAGCTGGCCAATGCTGTGTTTCCATCCTCCCAGCCCTGCCTGTCTGCCATGCCTGGCTCCTGTGCCTGACTGATAGAACTGTTAAGAATAATGTTCTGATGAACCAGGATAATGCCCCTTGCCTGAGTTAGAAAGAGTGTCATTTTGCAAGTTTTTGTCAGTGCACACATGTGAACATTTCTCAGACACTGATAGACAACCAGGTATTTGATTTTCTTTGAGAAAGAAATGCCTTCCTCCCCTTCTCTTTATCTTACTTGTAAGATGCACTTCGACTTATTTGCTCTGTCATTTGATCATAAGTTGACTTAAATTTGACCCAGTCTAAATCGTTTTAATTGTTCTTCAGGCAAAATTTTCTAATTGGAAATGGTCTGATTCTTTGTCCATCCTGATCTTGGCTTCCCCTACAGACATAGGATTAGAAGTAGTTGTCTTCCTTCTTTCAAGAATATGAGACACTGGCTGTGTTTACATGGCAGGAAGCAATCCACACCCGGGCCACTGCAGAGTGGGACAGAAGTAATTCTGTATTCAAGACACAAGTGTTTACTTTAAATAAACAGATCATTTAAATGTCTCCTTCCTGGCCTGTAGGGATGTTTTTTTAAAATGTGACTTAAATATTTCAT
Organism: Apodemus sylvaticus; assembly: GCF_947179515.1. Classification (NCBI taxonomy): domain Eukaryota; kingdom Metazoa; phylum Chordata; class Mammalia; order Rodentia; family Muridae; genus Apodemus; species Apodemus sylvaticus. The sequence continues at coordinate 85,320,414 of NC_067484.1, forward strand.
AAGAGTTGCAACATAATTTTGACACACTTGACAGTCCTCTTCTTCAGAAACGCACAGGGAAGTAACTGTTTATCAGCATTGGACTGATCAGCTTTTGCTCCCTTCAAATTTCAAGCCCTTGGAATTTGTGTAACAATCTCTCTAGTTTAAGTATAAATAAAAAAAAAAGAAGTGAAAAACAAACGAATTAGAATTTTTTTATGTTAATAATTGTGGAGTCTAGAAATTTCCTAGGGTTAACTGATTTGATGTCATGCTGAGGTCAACCTAATTCAGATCCACTCTCTCTCTCTCTTTCTTCATCCCACCTAGTCCCTCATGCCACAGAGAGGTTTTGAGAACCTACAGAGATGGAGCTCTTAGCTAGATCTTTGTAGAAAGCAGATTAAAAATAAGCAAGTCCATGTAGAAAGCTGAAGGTGGACAGAAAAGACAAAAGCTGGACCTTTTCTTGCCAGACCTTAATTTTCCACTTACCATAAATAAGATCAGAAGGCAAATATTTCTGAAGAGAAGCCAGTCCATTGCCTTGAGTCTCTCTTGGCCTTGAACCCCAGAGAGAGTCAGTTCTAGTCCCGGTCTTCCAGATCCCAGATTAGTCTTTGTAGCAGGATGTGCCAGAGATGTCCTGTCAGGAGGGCATGGATGCTAACTGTGATGCTCCCTGGGCACAGGGATGAAGATATTCTATAATGACTCTGTTTCTCCACCCCAAACTCCTGGGCTGGTCTGGAAGGCTGGCATTGTTTGGGCTCTGGGTAAGAACTTAGACACACCTTGATTCTTATTGCAATGAAACCCTTTGTTGGACACCAAAGAAAAATCTTACAGAGTGAGGGCCAGATTTACAGGGAAGATACCCAATGAATAATAAATTACTCATGACATGAAAAATAATTAAAACGCTAGGGCCTATCATCATGGAGAATAAAATTAGAAGGCTCCTTCTGACTGCCAACATTGTAAAAGCAAAATTATATAGACCAACACACACACACACACACACACACACACACACACACACACATACACACACACAGAGTCTCTCTCTCACAAGAAACACATACATTTGCACTCATACAAACACACACAGACACACAAACACACATTCAGACACCCCACATGCACACACACACACACAAACACACCCACTAAACAACCAGCTTCAAGTACTGGAATCTTTAGCAAAGGAGAAGCCACCAGGCCTGACAATGAGAGGAAAAATGAGTGCTGAAAAATCTCTTCATTTTGGTAATTTCTGCTTTCCATTTAAGAAGTTCTGTGGTTGAAACACAATCTCAATTTTAAATATGTCCTGGAATAGGCATTTAAGTTGAAGAGAGACTGAGTTAACCAGTACCAGCATGCTCCTTTCCCAAAACAAACCTCTATGATACAATGGGACTGCGTTTTCTTACTGCTCATGGAATTTGTATGAGAAATTGGTGACAATTTCAAGTCAAGTAATTAAGTAGAGTAAATAACACAAATGAGGAGTGTGTTTTAAATTTTCATACACATTTATTAAGAAGCTGAACACAGAAATTTAGATTACTTAGGAGCAAACACAAGCCAAAATAGTATCCAGATAACCATGATGGTCGCTTTTGTCTTCTAATTTCTTTCTTCCTCTTTGTGAAGGCACACCTTGAATGGAGTGTAGAGTCTCCAATTGGGGAAAAATGCAGTCTGACAGCCACACCAGAAAACATAAAAGGAAAATGTAACTAAATGTCCTCTAATTGCTAATCCACCCTGACTGGAAAATTTCAAAGGAAAATTGTACCTTCTGTCCCTTGTCACTGTAATGCAGAGACTAGGCAGACTACTCTAATGGAGCATTTCCGAAAGTGCTTGGTCTCTTGAGAAACTTGGCTTAGCATTTTTGGAAGCATAGGGCAGAGCACAGGCAATTAGAAGGCCAGTGTGTGCCCAAATGAAGAGAAATTAATTATATGTTTGCAATGCTCAAGAAAGACAGAAGGGAATTTTGTTCACATAGTGGCGAAAAATAAATTGTTACAAAAGAAACAGTATTTGAAGATACCTATCAAAGTGAAACTTTAATTTTTAGAGTATCTGCCTAATTTAAAGTTATGTAAAGTGAACAAATAAAGCATCCTTATTATCAGTTTTAAAATGGTTCTTCAGACAGTCCCAAGTTATTTGAAGGTAGGTGCTATCCCTAAAAAATGGACTTCTAACCTAAGTACCAAGTGCACTGTCTCACACAGTTGAAAGAACAAAAGCTAGCTTGAGATCAGCTAGAGTTTATTTCAGGGTGTTTAATAGCAGAGCAGGGCATTTGAGTTGGCCTGGTGTTTGGTGTAGATTATCTAGAACGGCAGTGCAAATAGCATTTGCCAGAGATTTACTAACCCATGGTTAAGTATGCTATATAGGTCCTTAAACCAAAACACAGAAGAATGGTGTGTACCCAAGTAACCATATAAAGAGATTCTTTTATCATTGTTTTATGTGGAAATGAACTTTCATTTTCATGATTGTGTGTGTGTGTGTGTGTGTATGTGTGTGTGTGTGTTATATGAGTATGTACAGATAAGCTTGGAAAATATGATCCCTGTATCTATCATACAAGCTGTTTTTCCTCTATATCTAGACTAGAGCTGTGCCCAATTTTCACTAAGAGCACATGTGGCCCGTTAGACATTGAAGGCAATGAACTGTGGACGATTGGGACACAGAAAATACCCCTTGATTCTTGGGGTCGGGGAAGTCCACATGATGTGGCCAACAGTGGAACCAATTCTTTCCAACCCACGATGTCAACCTTTTCAGGGGCTCTAACTTCATTGTGGCCCTTTAAAAGCTATTCATTCACAAAGTTACTATGGAGTAAGCAAGAGAGCGAGAATTTGTGTTAGTGTGTGTTGCACATTGAATGTCTCTTGGCTATCTATCCAGTGTGTTTCTAACCTTACAGACATTTTGTCAGCACATGTGCAGATGTATTGCAGAAATTTAAGATGCAAAGTTGCTTAAAATTTGAATCCTAGAAGCATAGGAGAATTAAAGTTTCTCAAATTAATGGACTTGTAGACTTCATATATAAAACTTCTTTTAGTCTTTTCATAAAAGGAATATCAGAGGTTGTTGGAGCATATTTAGAAATTTCAGTATTCAACTATTGTGCTCTGGGGACAGCAAATAAAAATAAATAAGGAGATTTTTTTCTTTAAATTATTTTTTATATAAATTAATTGTATGCATGTGTCTTGGCGCACACGTGGAGCTCAGAAGGCAGTCTGAGGGAATCAGGTCTGCCATTCTACCATGTCTGTCCTAGGATTCTCGTTTTCACATCTAGGTTATCAGGCTTGGTGACAAGCACCTTTACCTGCTGAACGTCTTGTCTGTGTAAGACATGATTGGCATGAGAAATCACAGTGGTTCTGTTGCCTGCCGATGCCGCTACAGAATGTGAGGTGCAAGAAGAATTTTTGAGGTGAACTCATGGCTATGCCCCATGGGTCAGCCAGAGCATCAAGCAAACATACAAATGAACACAATAACCCTTCCCCTCCCCCCAAACCCAACCCAAAACCAACACAAGCAAACAGACCTAAGGGAACAGAAAGAGGCTAGCAGCCAGGAACTGCAGTGACGATTTTCTATGTGTGATTTCTTCAAAAAGACCCCAAGGTGCACTAAACTGCTGTGCCTCCTCACTCACGTGTGTTGTCCAAATTTCCATGGATTATCCAGCTAATGTGGCAGTTTTATTTTTTATTCAGGCAATATTGAATTAGGGTAATTGTACTGTTCTGATAGAATTAAAGTAGCCAGCAACTTTGTGTCACATTGCTTTTCAAAGGGGGAAAACCATTATTTATTTTATTTTTGTTATTGTTTACATGTGTGATGGATGGACGTATTTTACACATTTTCTTTTTCTGAAAGACAGGTAAGGCTTTCTATCTTCACAAATGCAATTCATAGAATGGCTTTAAAAACCAAGCAACAGAAGTTAAGTACAAGATCACTTTGTTGTGTTTCTACATTTGTAATTCTTGAGTGTTTTCAAAAGTCTAGTATATTAATCTTTTGTTATTGTTGTTGCTATGACAAAATAACAAAGACTAGGTACTGTAAAAGGAAAGAGATTTATTATTATTATTATTAATTATTATTATTTAGTTTTGGAAGCTGAAAAGTACAAGAATGGAAGGGCTCATTGGTGTGGCTTCTGATGAGGAGGGTCTCTGGCTAATGCCATCCTGGGGGTGTGTGTCATATAGAAAAACACAAAGCAAATACTAGTTAGAGTTCATGTTTGCTCATTTTGTAATGACACGCTCTTTGAGAGACTAACCAGATCCCTTCAGAACCACAGGAACACTTTTCGAGGCCAGATCCCCGGTGACAGGGGTCTTGAAAGATGTGTGGCCATGGCTCTCACTGCAGGTCAAGATCAGCTAATCTCTTTCTCCTGAGGACTTTGGGCACTGTAGGAGCAGACCATGAAATGTCAGTGCTTGAAGTTAAGCAGACGTCTTATAATCCAATTTCTCTTCTCTTCCTCCCCTGTGACCTTTGTTTCAGTGATAGCTCAGACCTGCCAAAGATAGGCAATGATTCCACCCCCTGCTTCAGAGCCAGTAAAGATTTGTAAATACTATTTGTAAATGCATTTCATTTGTAAATTCATTTCATCATGCTGCATGTGTGAGGGTAAAAATAATTGGTGGCTGGATGCTACTGCTTAAAAATGACCTCTCTCTACGTCAGAACTTCTAACCTGTTGAGTTTAGTAGTTGTTCTTATGAGCAGAATGTTATTTTAGTGAGTCCTCTACTACATGTATATCTGCCATCGAGCTAGTCAGTCGTATTGTCTCAGAAAAGAAATGCCTCTTGAATTTTGAGGATGTGATAGATAGTTTATCAGTGTCCTTGCATTACCCTCTTGTTGTGTACAACAACAGGACACTTGTCTGTCACGTCCATATGAAATACAGTGAGAACTGCTCACACTCGGGTTTTGTGAAGTAATGATACACTTTCCATTGTGATTGTCCCAAGAACAAGTTCTCTTTGGGTGTATTGACTGGTTTTGTGTGCCAACTTGACACAGGCTGGAGTTATCACAGAGAAAGGAGTTTCAGTTGGGGAAGTGCCTCCATGAGATCCAGCTGTGGGGCATTTTCTAAATTAGTGATCAAGGGGGGAGGGCCCCTTGTGGGTGGTGCCATCCCTGGGCTGGTGGTCTTGGGTTCTATAAGAGAGCAGGCTGAGCAAGCCAGGGGAAGCAAGCCAGTAAGTGACATCCCTCCATGGCCTCTGCATCAGCTCCTGCTTCCTGACCTGCTTGAGCTCTAGTCCTGACATCCTTTGGTGATAAACAGCAATGTGGAAGTGTAATCTGAATAAACCTTTTCCTCCCCAACTTGCTTCTTGGTGGTGATGTTTGTGCAGGAATAGAAACCCTGACTAAGACACTGGGGGAAAAAGGGACTGATGACATACACAGGGCAGAGACTATGTGAAGAATGTTAAGTGAATGTTTTCCCTCATATTATGATAGTATAAGAGTCCCAGAAAGTGGTACTTAGCCATCTATAGACAGCTTTTATTTTGAAAGCTGATGTTTGAGGAAAAGAAATTTAGAAATATTTATTATAGTCTTGGATTTAGTTTGTCAAATATAATACAGTAGTGTTAGAACTGGCCGAAAAAGAGGTCATTGTTAGCCTGAGTCTGGGAGATGGGCAAATGTAAACATCCTTTTCTTCGTGTTGACCCAATATAGCTGTTGTGACATCATGTCTGATGGGTCACCTACAGCGCTGAAGATAAACATCGTGTGCCCTCATTAAAGCTAATTTATATATGGCCACGAAGGGCCAGCCACCAGGTTATTTAGTAAGTGTTAGAAATCATCAGGGTAAATGTTAATTTCCTAAAGAGTTGTTAATACCATAAGGATGATGCTAGTTTGCACCCTAAAATCACGCATGCCTCCTAACTGAGGTACAATGCTGGCTTTCTTTGTGTGTAGGATGTGTCCCAAACACATGGACAGAATAGCTTGGCTTCTGGTTCTGTGTTGATTGAAGTCTACCACTTATATAGCCACTACACACTTCTCTTGCAAATACCTCTGAATTCCTGATATTAACAGAGGCACATGTGTTATAATCACTTAGATGTCACTCTGGCTTGCTCAAGGCCACCTGTTGTGCCTTTCCTTTGGCAAAGCTTTACTGGATATGTTGTTCACTGTTGATATATTATCTCTGTAGCTGGACAGCTCCAATGTAGGATTTGGGCAACTCTGTTTGGGGAAGAAATCCAGGAATAAGAAAAAAATAGGTGTGACTTTTGAATTGTATTTCTTGGGTAATATGGAAAACTTGCAAATTTCTCAGCCTCTGGTCTACTGAGTTAGAATCTGGGGTGAGACAAAGAAATGCTCTGCTACATGCTCTGCAGATAATTCTGGGTTTGCTGGCTGGAGTTAAGACCTGTTGACTCCTGGGTCAGTGACACAGCTTTGTGGGTAAATGTGCCTGCCTCCAAGCCTGGCAAGTTGAGTTTCATCATGTGGTGTGCTGAATGAGAATGCCCCCCATAGGATCAGGCATCTGATCGTTTGTCCTTAGCTGATGACACTGTTTGGGGAGGCGGTACAGTTTTGCTGGAGGAATGATGTCACTGGGGTGGGCTTTGAGAGTCCATAGCCTTAGTCTCCTTCCAGTTTGCTGTGTGTGCTTCACCCTGGGCTTAAGGACGCAGTCACTCAGATCCTTGCTCTGGCTGTCTACTGACATGCCTGTCTCCAGAGGGAGGTCTCCCTCTGTAACTGTAAGCCTAAGTAAAATCGCTCTTCCACAAGTTTCTGTTGGTCATGGCATTTATCAGAGCAAGTAAAGTTGCCTTCTGATCTCCTCAAACACACCATGGAAATGTGTGCCTCCCCCTGTATGGTTACACACAGAGTGAATAATGGATGGTAAAACAACCATTAAACCACTAAAACAACCATTGTTATGTAAATAACAACCACATTTTTTATTTAAAATATTGTTTGCTTATTTTTATTTATTTAGTGTGTGTGTGTGTGTTTGTGTGTTAGCATTCTTGTGTGCTTCAGTGTACATGTGGGACACAGAATAACTTGTGAGAGTTGATTCTGTTTTTCTTTCTCTATTGTGCGGTCCCTGTTGGGTTGAATGTAGGTCCCCAGGCTTGGTGAATTAGTATCTTTACCCACCGTGTCATCTAGATAGTGTGAGGACATTTTTCTAATATAATTTAATGTCTTTCATTAAAGTGAGGAGTATTAGCCATTAACATTTATTTTTATATGCAAGGGTTGCTTCCTTTCCCCTTTATTCTATCTCGTTGATGACATCATTACTCCTAATTTATAAACATGCACAACTTACTTAGCAAGAAGCACAAATGGCATCTCTGAGGAGCTTGACCTTCTACCTTCCCTCCCATGCTAATCAATGGTGTGGAACCAGGTTTCCATTATCAGGTAGTTTTATAGTTGCTTCATATATTGTGGGGAATTATATCACTTTTGGAGAACACTGTATTCTTGTCTCAGTTCATTCACATTGCTAAAAACAAAACATCAAAAGCTAGTTTTCTTATTCATAGCAGGGATTTGCTGCTTATATCTGACAGCTTAGAGGCCCAGGACCACAACACTGGCAGATTCTGTGTGTTGAAAGCTTATTTCCTGTTTCATAGATAACACCTGGTTTCATGGTGGAAGAGGCGATGAGCTTCTTTGGACCTGTCTTTATTAAAGTAACAATCCCAATGGAGGCTCTGCACTGCACTGTCTTAATCATTCCTTGAAGCTCCTATTCCTGATATTGTCATCTTGGGTTTAGGAGTATGTTGGTTACTTTTTCATATTGCTTTTTCTTATTGCCTGGCAAGAAGCAGCTGAGGGAGTGAAAGGTTTAATTCAGGTTACAGTTGAGGGGACACTGGCTAATACAGGGAGGAAGTCATGGCAGCAGGCACTTGATGTGGCTTGTTACATCTCACCCAAAGGGGCTGGAGAGATGGCTCAGTGGTTAAGAGCACCGACTACTCTTCCAGAGGTCCTGAGTTCAAATCCCAGCACCCGCACAGTGGCTCACAACCATCTGTAATAGGATCTGATGCTGTCTTCCAGTGTGTGTGTGAAGACAGCAGCTACAGTGTACTCACAAACATCTCCCATCCACAACCAGGAAGCAGAGAGATGAATACTTGTGCTCAGCTGTCTTTCTCCTTTATATTCAGTCCTGGACTCCAGTCTGTGGAATGGAGAACCTCATAGTTATGGTGGCTTTTGCAACTGGGTGATTTTGAAACCTGTCAAGTTGACAATTAGCATGAAGCCTCACAAAGGTTTTAGTGTACTGGTTTGGGGGCATATTGGCAATCAGATGGCATCGGTTCTGAAATACAACTGCAAACTGAGTAGCTCTCCCAGGTATGTTCGTGGGTTGCATATGGCTGAGTTTAGTAGAGCTACGAGGTGTACTCACTGCTTACATGTGGCTGCAGATGGCTACAAATGCGGCCCAACTTACAAAATTCACTTAAAACATTATGAGGTTTCTGTGCGTGTCTAATTTTTTTTTTTTTAAATTAGAGTTCAGGATCCTTGGGTTTGAACTTTTTTTTTTTAATTATTAGGTATATTCTTTATATACATTTCAAATGATTTCCCTTTTCCTGGATCCCCCCTCCCTGAAAGTCCCATAAGCCCTCCCTCTGTTCTCCAATCAATCCCTTCCAATTTCCCTGTCCTGGTAATCCCCTACACTGCTGGATCAAGCCTTTCCAGGACCAGGGGCCTCTCCTTCCTTCTTCTTGGGCATTATCTGATCTGTGAATTGTGTCTTGGGTATTCTGAGCTTTTGGGCTAATATCCACTTATCAGTGAGTGCATACCATGTTTGTTCTTTTGTGATTGGCTTACCTCACTTAGGATGATATTTTCTAGTTCCACCCATTTGCCTAAGAATTTCATGAACTCACTGTTTTTAATAAATAGCTGAGTAATATTCCATTGCATAAATATACCACATTTTCTGTATCCATTCCTCCATTGAGGGACATCTGGGTTCTTTCCATCTTCTGGCTATTATAAATAGGGCTGCTATGAACATAGTGGAACATAGATGAGGTCTTACCATGTAGTTTTGGCTGGCATGAAACACCAGGCTGGTCTTGAACTTGTAGGAATTGCCTGCTTTTACCTCCCTAGTGCTGAGATTGTAGGTGTGAGCCACCACACCTGGCTGGTTTCAAGGACTTATAGATGACATCGAAAGGCTAGAATGGGCTGGAAAGGTGGCTGGGCAGTTAAGAAAGCTTGCTTGGAAACCAGGAAGACAGGAGTTTGGATGGGTGCATCTACACAGCACACCAGGAGATCCACGAATTCCTGTAGCTGTACTTACGCCCTCTATTGGCCTCTGTAAGCAATGACGTATGGATCCACTGCATGCACACCTATGCAGACTCACACACATATAAATAAAAATGTAAAGAGACAAGAATTTGACTTAAAACAGAAAGAGTTGGATATACTTTTTTCCTAGCTGGAATGTAGGCTTAATTAGATTTATGAGACAGTCTTTGTGTTGTATGTGCATTTGGCTAGAGAATTAACTACCATTTTAAAATTCCTTGAGAAGTGGGATTTTTTTTTTTTTCATTCTTACTCTGCATGCTATTTTTATTTGGTGTCCTGGAACCTGGTAGGATAAAATGCACGGGCTCTGCCATCTTTTCCTGAAGATCCCCAATGCTTTCACTGATCATTTTTATCAGGTCTTGCTGTGTAGCAGTCACAGTGCATTCACATTTTCAAAGCCTACCCCAAACTGTGCATTCCAGTTTGTTGACAGTTGTCAGACAGATCCTTGTCTGAAGTATGCTATTCCAGGATGACAGCAGGGTGACAGCAGGGTGACGTGACATTTGCACCTGGTTCCACCAGTACCACTCACTTGCTGTTTTTTCCTAGTGAGTTAATTAATTGCTCTTAATTACACATTTCTTCTATTTTCTGGGAGATTAAATTAGACATATTTATGCAACAAAGCTAGGAGATATTAGCTTCTCCTCTGAGCAGTAAGTCTTTTATCTTTCTTGTATGTCTAAGCTTTAGCATATTATATATTTGTTAAGATCTATGGCACTAGGCATAGATATGTTGTTTTTTCTACACATTAATATATTTTGAATGATAGTAACTAAATGTAGGTTTTATTTCTTGTTTTTTATTCTCACTTATAGCATCTCCTTTCTGATAGTTTTCATCCGTTATCTGAGATTTTATTTGGTTTTAACCTGTTCTTGGCTGTACTGACATATAAAGCACATCATGTGTCTTCTGAGAACCTTGTCCCTTGTCCTTGCTTGCAGGCTTCACAGGACAGTCTTCCCAGGGAAGGCAGACTCCAGGCCTCCCTTGAATTGCATTCTCCCTGTGAGAGGTTCCCCCAGGCACATGCTGGCCCCTTTATTTGTATTGGAAGCAGCTCATGTTGAGGGCAGTGAAGTCTCAGCTCCAGCTTGCAGAAGGTGTTGCACTCAGGAGTTAATCTGCTAATCAGCAGTGTGGAATAACGCTGTGTGTGGATGAGGACCATAAAATCCATATCTTCTTTGCAAAGGATGACCTCTGCTTGCCCTAAGACCCAAAGGGCAATCCGAAAATTACATAGCCATCGTGAGAAGAGCAAAGATGGAGGGACAGTTTGACATACATCATTGCACAGGAAAGACTTCTTTCTTTTTTCTTGCAGTGAGCAACATGTGGAAAGCTTTAGAAGGTTTTTTTTTTTTTAAATAAAATTTACCTCATTATTTAGGCAGTTTTTCATATATTGTTAGTTATGTTTTGTATTTTAAAAACCTTCCAAAAGTGTGTATGTTGAAGACTCAGTTCCTAGATAGTGATCTGACTGGCAGGTGATACAACCTGTAGGAAGTGGGCCTGGCTCACCTAAGGAGTGGCCTGGGAGGGTATACTGAGCACCTGTATACTCATATACCTGGGTGCCTTTCTGTCTCTGTCTCTTCATTTTCAGACCACAGTGTGGTGAGCAGGCTCTATCACTGTGTTTCCCATGATGCTCTGCCACTGACCAAGCAACAGTATCAAGTCACCATGGCCTGAAACCTGAGACTATTACCTAAGAGTGACCTTTCTTTTATCCTTATTTATTTATTTATTTATTTATTTATTTATTTATTTATTTATTTACTCACTCATTCATTTTTTTATTGTATATGAGCACACAGTAGCTGTCTTCAGATGCACGAGAAGAGGACATTGGATCCCATCACAGATGTCTGTGAGCCACCATGTGATTGCTGGAAATTGAACTCAGGATCTATAGAAGATCAGTCAGTGCTCTTAATGTCATCTAAGCCCTCTCTTCAGCCCCCTTTCTTTTTCTTTTTTAAATTTAACTTTTTATTGATTCTTTATGCATTTCACAAGATGCATCCCAATCCCACTCATCTCCCTGTCCCTTCGTACCCACCCTCTGTCCTTGCAACCTCCCTTGCAAAAGAAAAAAATCTTGTTGTGGGAGCAGTAGTATTATACAGTGTTTCCCACAGCATATCCTTTGGTCCACAATTTTTTTGCTTGCAAATGCTCATTGCAACATGCCACTGGTGTGCTTTGAGGCTTCTGTTATACTATTAGTACCGGATCTTCACCAGGACGTCTCCCATATATACTGTTGCTGCCCTGTGTCATGGAGATCCTGCGCCTTTGGGTCTGCAGGGCCCGCCTCTTCCTCATACTCCAGCAACTCAACGATGTGGTAGGTGTCAGGTGGGCCAACTCAACCCCTTGCATCTGGGCCTGGGCTATATCTGAGCTGGTTAACCCTCCAGCCTGGGCTGTATCTGAGCTGGTTAACCCTCCAGCCTGGGCTGTATCTGAGCTGGTTAGCCTCCAGCCTGGGCTATATCTGAGCTGGTTAACCCTCCAGCCTGGGCTGTATCTGAGCTGGTTAACCCTCCAGCCTGGGCTGTATCTGAGCTGGTTAGCCTCCAGCCCGGGCTGTATCTGAGCTGGTTAGCCTCCAGCCTGGGCTGTATCTGAGCTGGTTAAGCCTCCAGCCTGGGCTGTATCTGAGCTGGTTAGCCTCCAGCCTGGGCTGTATCTGAGCTGGTTAAGCCTCCAGCCTGGGCTGTATCTGAGCTGGTTAGCCTCCAGCCTGGGCTGTATCTAAGCTGGTTAACCCTCCAGCCTGGGCTGTATCTGAGCTGGTTAACCCTCCAGCCTGGGCTGTATCTGAGCTGGTTAGCCTCCAGCCTGGGCTGTATCTGAGCTGGTTAACCCTCCAGCCTGGGCTGTATCTGAGCTGGTTAGCCTCCAGCTCTTGTTCCCACACCACCAGATCAAGCTCCCCAGCACTGCCCTGAGTAGCAGTTCATCCAGTGTCACAGTCAGCAAGGGAAGGGCCAACTCTCCCACTCTCTTGACTGGAGGGCCAGCTCTCCTGTTTGCCTCAGGTGGTGGTGGAGGAGTGGGGGAGGGCATCTCTTCCTCCCTCAGCCTCACCACTCAGCAGATGAGTGGCAGGGCCAGTTCTTCCATGCTTTATTTGAATTCAGACATCAAATACATGGCCAGAAAGTAAACTGAGTTGGGGTGATACCCAGAACACCCAATTTTATTAAATAGCACATTCTGGATCCCAAATATTTTTTTCTCAAAAGAATTCCTTTAGCTGCTGGCAAAAGCATGGAGCAGTAGCATCATATCCATGGCCCACTGACAGGATGTCTGTAGAGGAAAGCTCCAGGCACAGAAGGGAACCTGCTCCTGCAGGGAGGCTAGTTGCTACAGGAGGCAGAGCTGAAGGGAAGGGACTGCTCACACCCTTTGGACCTCCAGTGTTGTCATCGTGAGCCTCAGACCCTGGACGTTCAGGTGGATACTGGATCTATAGGTACCAGATTTGTCATTTGCCATTCTGTGTTTCAGTCTTGTTTTGGTCCAGTCTCTTCTTGCTGTGTCTCTATTCCTCCCTTAGAAACTAGAATATTTACTTCGTGCTATTGGGTATTGGCAGTATATAGTTTGTGTTTTGGTTTTACAGTGGCACACAGTTAAGAGGCTGTCTTGATGCAGAGTGTAGTTGGTAGATTGCTTGCCTAGCATTCATGAAGCCCTGGGTACAATCCCCATCCCACAGGAACTTAGCATGTCAGACACACCTGTAAACCCAGCATGTTGGATGTCGGAGAAGGAAGATCAGGAGTTCTAAATCATCCTTGGCTTCATGGTAACTAGGAGAGCATTGCAGTAGATGGGAGAGAAGAAAGAGGCTGTCCCAGACTTTTGAGCAGTGCCAGGACTGTCACAAACTATGTGGACTTTTGTGGCACTGTCCATCCAATGAAAAGCCTGTTGCCAGGAAGTCACAGGACTTAGTGCAAAAACTGCTGTTGTTGTATGAAATAGACAAAATCTGCTGTGTAACTGTGTTCACATCCAGACATAGTGCTGTGTTAGCTTTGGTCAGGGAAGCTTCTCTCTGTAGTGGTCAGTGGTGACTGCAGAGATTCATAGCTGGTCAATGGACTGGGAATGGAACTGATGGATTCATAGCCATAAGCAGGATACCTGCTTCAAGGCTCAGGGAACATCACACCACAGAAGAGATGGAAAGATGGTAGGAGATGGAGGAGTGGGGTAGGGCGTGGTATACAACAATGGCTCCCAGACATAACAGCCATTGCACTCTTGAACTCTGTAATTACATTGACAAGATCTGGACAAAACTGAGCCTGTCAACAGTCTGTCATAGAAGGGGGAGTGGCAAGTGAGGTCCCCTCTCTCCCCCACACCAGAGGATTTTTACACGTTTAATAGTTGATGGGAGAGAGAGATATTTTCTTCAGTGTAATAGTCATTAGTAAAGTGCTTATGCTCCTGTAAACAAACCTCACCTAAGCTCATAGAGCCAGTCCTAATGAAAAACACTGGGACACACACACACACTCACACTCACACACACACACACACACACACATTCACACACACTCATGCATACACACATACACACTCAAACTCACACACACATGCTCACACATACACATACACACATTCATACAGACTCACACACACATAGTCACACATACACACACTCACACACACACTCACACCCTCTCTCCCATATACTCACACACATACACTCACATACACTCATACATATACATACTCATACACACATACACATTCAAACACATACATACACTCATTCACACACATTCACATAGTCACACACATTCACATTCATACACAGTCACAGACACAGCAATGCTCTTTCTCACACACTCACACATATTCTAATTTTCACACACATTCTCATACATACTCAACACACTCTCACACTCACAACATGAAAGTAGAAAGGAAGCTAGAGGAGAAGAAGAAGGAGGTTAGTGAGGGTGGGATGGGGCTAGAGAGGGAAATGGGAGGAGGCTTAAATATGACTGATTATATATATATATATTTGTGTGTATTTACACATTTATATGAACATATCATAATGAATCCCACTATTAGTATAATTAGTGTATGTTAGTAAAAGACAAAAAAAATGAAACTAAACAAACAGATAAGGAAAGGCTCTGGCAACTCTGAAATTGCAACAAAAGCATCCTTCATTATGAAGTGGTCCCCAGCCCATCGGGTCAAGGGCAGGATATTGTGGTTTGAATATACAATGTCTTCCATAGATTTGCCAATGGCACAGGTCAGGGATAAGAAGAGAAGTTGGAGACCCTGTTCCTTGCTCATATCCACAGCATCTTGAGATTCTTTTTCTTCTTAAGGAGCTCATTTTGGGTAAAGCCTGATCATTGTTTTTTGTTTTTGTTTTTCACAGAAAACAATTTGAACATGAACCAGTGTGAAGCGGGGCTGAAGTTTATTAAAATTTTTTTATTAGATATTTGCTGTATTTACATTTCTTTTTTTTTATATTTTTATTTTCTATATTCTTTGTTTACATTCCAAATGATTTCCCCTTTCCCGGATCCCCCCCTCCCCATATGTCCCATAAACCTTCTTCTCTCCATCCATTCTCCAATCACCTCCCTCCTTTTTTTCTCTGTCCTTATATTCTCCTCCAATGCTAGATCAATCCTTTCCAGGATCAGGACCTTCTCCATTCTTTTTCATGGGAGTCATTTGTTATGCGATTTGTGCCTTGGGTATTCAGGGCTTCTGGGTTAATTAATATCTACTTATCAGAGATTGCATTCCATGTGTATTCTTTTGTGACTGGGTTACCTCACTTAGGATATTTTCCAGATCAAACCATTTGCCTAAAAATTTTGTGAATTTATTGTTTCTAATTGCTGAGTAGTATTCCATTGTGTAAATATACCACATTTTCTGTATCCATTCCTCCTTTGAGGGGCATCTGGGTTCTTTCCAGCTTCTGGCTATTATAAATAAGGCTGCTATGAACATAATGGAGCATGTGTCTTTATTGCATGCTGGGGAATCCTTCGGGTATATGCCCAGGAGAGGTATAGCAGGGTCCTCCGGAAGTGTCATGTCCAGTTTTCTGAGGAACCGCCAGACTGATTTCCAAAGTGGTTGTACCATCTTACAGCCCCACCAGCAGTGGAGGAGTGTTCCTCTTTCTCCACATCCTCGCCAACACCTGCTGTCTCCTGAGTTTTTGACCTTAGCCATTCTGACTGGTGTAAGATGAAATCTCAGGGTTGTTTTGATTTGCATTTCCCTAATGACTAATGATGTTGAGTACTTCTTAAGGTGCCTTTCGGCCATCCAAATTTCTTCAGGTGAAAATTCTTTGTTTAGATCTGTATCCCATTTTTTAATAGGGTTATTTGGTTCCCTGGGGTCTAACTTCTTGAGTTCCTTGTATATATTGGATATTAGCCCTCTATCAGATGTAGGGTTGGTGAATATCCTTTCCCAATTTGATGGTTGCTGTTTTGTCCTTTTAACAGTGTCCTTTGCCTTATAGAAACTTTGTAATTTTATGAGGTCCCATTTGTCAATTCTTGATCTTAGAGCATAGGTATTGGTGATCTGTTCAGGAACTTTTCCCCCATGTCCATGTCCTCTAGGGTCTTCCCCAGTTTCTTTTCTATTAGTTTCAGTGTGTCTGGTTTTACATGGAGGTCCTTGATCCACTTGGAGTGAAGTTTAGTACATGGAGATAAGAATGGATCCTATACTCAAAGGATAAGCAGGCTGAGAAAGAAGTTAGGGAAATGACACCCTTCACAATAGCCACAAACAATATAAAGTATCTTGGTGTGACTCTAACCAAACAAGTGAAAGATCTATATGACAAGAACTTCAGGTCTCTGAAGAAGGAAATCGAAGAAGACCTCAGAAAATGGAAAAATCTGCCATGCTCATGGATCAGCAGGATTAATATAGTTAAAATGGCCATCCTGCCAAAAGCAATCTACAGATTCAATGCAATCCCCATCAAAATCCCAACTCAGTTCTTCACAGAGTTAGAAAAAGCAATTCTCAAATTCATCTGGAATAACAAAAAACCCAGAATAGCTAAAACTATTCTCAACAACAAAAGAAATTCTGGGGGAATCAGTATCCCTGACTTCAAGCAATACTACAGAGCAATAGTATTAAAAACTGCATGGTATTGGCACAGTGACAGACAAGTGGATCAATGGAACAGGATTGAAGATCCAGAAATGAACCCACACACCTATGGTCACTTGATCTTCGACAAAGGAGCCAAAAACATCCAGTGGAAAAAAGATTGCCTTTTCAACAAATGGTGCTGGTTCAATTGGAGGTCAGCATGCAGAAGAATGCGAATTGATCCCTTCTTATCTCCATGTAAAAACTTTTTTAAAAGTAGATTAAGAATATCCGTTCCCAGACTGAGATACTGAGGGGGAGAATAAGGTACTCCTGAGAGGATGGGTGTGGGCTTCTCAAAGAGAGGTGTACTTCATGGTTTTTACCATAACAATAGGCAGGATTTGGGCAGATTAAGGAGTTATTATCTTAAATGGTTGTAAAGGAATTTCACTGAACTCATGGGGTAGTTCCTGAGGACCACTTCATAGACTTACAGTTGCGGAGGTGGAAGTGTAGATGACAGGGATGCAGGGTCTCGGGACCTTCACTGTCCACAAAGCTAACGGGGTTCTCATTTGTGAGGGTCCCAGAAAGTGCCAGGGGCTGAGGGGAGGGTGTGCAGTCCACGTAGCACTTACGCCTGCATTGTTGCTATTTTAGCATTCTCATTACAGAAATATATCTGTAAATAGGAAACTCTGTCTCCGAAGAAGTTTAAAATACAAGCCTTATTACTGTCTTCATCTGTATGTCTGTTCTGTGGTGTTACTAGGAGACATTTGGAAGAGGAGGCTGGCCAGTGACATAGAATAAGTGGAAACTAAGAAAGACAAATGAAATATATGTAAATATTGTGACAGTAAAATTATCATCTCCCTGAATATGGAATTAAACTAATAACTGAATTCAATAAGTTTTAATTATTTCTCCTAATCTAAAATCTCCCAAAGCTTATAATTCTGGGAGGACAGCCGAATCATGTCAATCATTTTATTGTTAGAAACTATTCAGCAATTACAAACTGTCTTAAAGCAGTCAACAGATGATAAAGTAAGAAACTAGCAGTCAAACCATCCCCAAATATTTATATAGAAAGAAAGCATCTTTGCATTAAACACTGCAAAAGGTGGTTATGAGAATTTAAAATGCTTGGGAAACTGTGTAAGAAAAATAGGTTAAGGAAAGTACATTTTGGTCATACAGTGTTTATGCAAATACAACTAAAAGGGAGAGAATATAGAGAAATTAAATAATAAATTATTCAGCATTTCAAAGTACCTGGTTGATATACTCAAGCTTCATCCTAACACAAATAGAAAAATCTGTAGGCAGAATGCAGACTGAGTTTCATGGGTGTGAGAGCTATATTATGAACATCCCAAGGCTATGTGCAGTGGAGCCTACAAATACCAGAACTATCCCCAGGCTGGGCTTAATAAACACATGGAAAAGTGTGTTAAGCACTTGAGAGTTTACTTGGATATTCAATCTTTCAAGTCTTTCCAAAAGAGACTATAATGTTATAAAGGCTCTACTAAAGTCATGTAAGGTATATTGGTTGTCAACTAAATCTTGGCATGAATTCAGAAATAAATGTAACTGAAACATCCACTCAATATACAAGTGTTATTTTTGAAGATGCGTGATTGAAATTCTGCCAGCCTGTTATATTGAGTGAAGTAGGTCACTGAACATGGTGGCAAAGAGCACGTGGCAGACATTTTGGGAATGAGATGTCAAAGTCAGCTGAATGGGTCGTTTGGGTCATACTCAACAGCAAAGCATTTGTGACATATTTGATTCTGTCCCCGTGGACTCCCTCTTCAGAAAGCCAGATGTTGTATATTTTGCTTTATTTTAAAAACATATATGAATAACATTATGGCAATATTTACTTCTTCCTTTGGTTAAAATCATGTTGATTTAAGATTCAGCCTGGTTTATGAGTCACAAATTTAGCTATTTATTTGTGAAAGGATTATATCTCTCTCTCCTAGAACTACTCCTAGTAGTTCAGATTACGGCATGGAAAGAGTGGAGCAAAATCCTGCCCAAGGCCTTTCATGAGCAACTGCTTTTCAGTGATGCAATGATGTGGTTTTTTTTTTTTTTAAAGAAAGAAATGCAGGAATAAACAGGGCCCATTGTACAGTCTCAAAAGAAATAATTTGATTTGAAGTTAACTGTTCCAGGAAGAAGGAAGACAAGTTCTTCATTTAAAGTTTTATTTTCCCAGGTCTTATATAACTGATGAATGTTGATCACATTTATTAAAGATTGTCATATTACCACTTGTTAGGCAATAAAAAATATTTGGGATTCATCAGGCATCTAAGCAAAGATATAGCAAGAATATAGCATATTAATGTAACAAATACACTTTCCTTTGGATGATGAATGAACAAAGGAAGGAAGGAAAACTATATTATTATTTCTATTTGTTCAAAATTTCAAACCTAGGCATCTTCAAGTATATTTCAACAAATACTTTTTGAGTTTATCTCTAAAAACCAAAAACCAAAAAAACCAAAAACCAAAAATAAAAAACATACCATATCTTCAATGCATTACCCTACATTTTAGAACACAATAAAAGAAAAACTCCTCTGAGTGACTTTATTTATGCCTCTCCATTTTGGCTTGCTACACGTTAGAAAAACTTTACATGTTCTATAGAGTTAAAATTAGACATATTGTGACCTTTAAAGTATTCACTGCACCCACTCTGATATAGAACAAAGTAGCTCTTGCTGGAGTAATCAATCGTTCATAGGTCCTTTATAAATGCTGTGATTCTGTGACACCCTGAGAAATGAATGGTTGGGGGATGAACACATCTTTAAAAGTTGTATATAATTCTCAGCTCAGGAACAGTTTCCCCCCTTTCTTATTTTGCCATATGTATACCATTTTACATTAGTGAGTTTATTTTAACATTGAGTTTAAAAGCAAGAAAAGATTCCTCTACCCTGCAATAGTAAATGTACCTGTCTCTTCAAAAGCTTTGATTCTTCCAAGAGGCTTTAAACCAGGGAACACCAATTGGCAAAAATACAGAAACAGCACATCATAAATAGCACATTACTAAATTTCAAAGCTAGAAAAATATATCATACTATAACTTGTAAACTGTCTTTAAGTCAGAATGTTTAGAAGCCAAGAGATTATTAACAAATCAAATGAGAAGCTTCAAAGTTGCGTGCGTGACACATTTTAGGTAAGGAATGGGCTTGTCTAGTAACTACATCGTTCTTTCTAAAGTAACATCAATTCTGGTAAAGGGTCTTGGTTCATCACTTTCAAATGGCAGTAGAGGGTCATTCAAAGAACGACACTATTTCAACTGTATCTAATCATATGGTTTTCCTTTACTGAATAGTTATTTTCTAACATTTCCCACTTAAGACAGTTTTCATGTTCTAAAACCAGTTCCCCCCCCAGATCCCCTTGAAAAATTACCCCAAAGCTTAGCCATACTGCAAGCTTCTTCCCAACAGCTCCGCATAGGTACATTATCTTAACTACGGATCTATGCACTAAAGAGCTGCACAGAAACTAGTATGACTTACTGCTTAGACGGAAGAGATAATACTGTCCTGTCTGTACTTGGGAGGAGAGTTAACACTTGGGAGGGCAGCCATGTCCCGTGTCATTTGCAACTTTTCCTTCAACTGCAGTGGAAAATGCAAAATTGAGCATGGTGCCCCCATCCACCCAGTAAGCAATATTCTTCCAAGTCACACCTATGAAACACAATGGGAGCCAGGAATGACTCCAACTCCACAGGAGACTTAACTAAACCCACATCTCGAGATTCAGGCTCAGTTCATGCCAAACGAGTCTCCCTATATTGTTACTGTCTATGGACTTTCCTCCTAGAACATATTTTTTAATTTGAAAAGGTTTCCATCCAATGGAGTTTAGATGTGGTCATCCTAAGAATAACTGGTATCTCATGTACATAACCATGTAGTTAGAATTTTACTAACTTTAACCTGAATCTGTGGAAGGGTTTTTAATTTGTATTACCCGTGAAACAGACAAGACATATGGGTAGGAAATGTCAGATTTTCCTCACCTGTGTGAGCTCAAGCTACACACTGAAACCTTTTTTGGTTGATTTCTGAACAGCAAGAAGAATTCTTCCGATTGCCATTTAAATCCAATGCTTTTATGTAGCCACATTTTTATTTATTCAGCATGCTGGTGATATACTACAGGGCACACATTAAAAACCAAAAACCAAGAAAGCAACCCTGTAGACCACATAGCCACAAATAAGATTGTACCTTGAGTTTACTGTCATTATTTCATTGGTGTTACCATAAGAAAAAGTTTACCAGTGCTAGGGAGCACTCTTCCCCATGGCGATGTTTCCATACGTTACTGTCTGTGACTCTTCCTTACCCCACAACTCTCCTATAGCCTGCTCTGCTTCATAAATTGCACTGTTAGATTGGGGGGGGGGGCAGGAGTTAGATATAGATCACAGAGATGGTGGTGAATGGTACTTTGGGCCATGATTACTTGGTATACTGTACCGTACTGTACTTCGTGATTCGACTTCGAGCCATGCTAGGGGAGGCAGATCCTACTGTTTGGCTAAAGTGATGATCAGAGGAACTCCTCATGTGGCCAATAGTGGCTGTCCCTCCCATGCTCAACCCAGTGCCGCCATCACCTACTCCAGCTCCGCTCAGACCCATGCCACCAGCACCCACGGTGGTGCTAACTAGGCCACTACTGCCTATGCCTCCAACCCCACCTAACCCAGCAGTGCCAGCAATTCCACTCACACCGGCACCAGACACCACTCTCTCTGTCACAATCACGTTGTGGGCATTTGATAACTCAGTGGGCATGCTCAGGTTGCCAATCATGCCAGAAGTTGGTTGGATCACTCTTTCTGTCACAACTACATTTGAGGTCTCTCGAGGGTTAGGAATGGTTAGAGAGGTGGGTAGACTTGAGCCGGGTGCTATTACCCTTTCTGTCACTATAACATTTGATCCATCTCTTAAGTCGGGTATCTCTAACATCCCATGCAAATCAGCGCCAGAGATGGGGCCCACCACCCTCTCTGTCACCACCACATTGGAAGCCTGCCGGTTATCATGAAAGTGGACAGAGGGTTTCAGAGTGCCAGAGGTGGTATAGGACTCCCTCACAGTGACATTACCATAGCCCAGAGGATCAGGAATTGGCATAGGATGCTGTACTCCAGGGCCAGAGGGGTAGGTGTTCTCAGAAATGACTGTGGTAGTGCCAAAATGTGGGGAGATGGGTGGGTGTCCACTAGCAAGCTCTGTGTGCTGGGGGCACGTCGGTTCAGTGCTCTGAGGAGGCCAAGAAGGATCAGGATCTGGGTATGAGTCTATTTCTTTTCCCAGGCTGATATCTGCCAACTTCTTAAACTTGGGCCCCAAGGTATCCAGAAAGCTTTCATCTAGATCTTCTCCAATGAAGCTGCAGCAGCCCACGGAGCCTGCAGGGGAGCCCACACCTTCGATGTCGTAGATGAGCAAGCAGTCATTGGACGGACGGCCTTCATCCTCATCCGCATAAGCGTAGGCTTTCTAATTTGTACAGAATAAAGTGTATTAAACAAAGAGTAACAGTATCTTTGTATGATTAGATGAATGTATATCTAAATTATGATATTTACTAGAATTGCTTTAAAAATGATTTCATAGATGCTTGAAAGAGTTCAGTTCAAAGTTAGTTTTAGCTATAGTTCCAATACATCTTGATCTTAAAATCTTTAGATAAACTTGCTTAAAATGCTACGCTGAACACAAAAATCATATAAAAAATCCACACATGATCTATCTTATCGGTAATTTAGGAGGGAAATAAAAATAATCTGCACAAAAGAGCTGGTGGGAGGAACTTTTTTTTTTTTTTTTTGCTCCAGAAGGGATGTTTAGAGTTGGTGGGTGGATCACTCATACTGCATTTTCTTTCTTTGAGGAAAGATTGATGGGGTTTTGATTTTTTTTTTTTTTTGGTAAGACGGAATAATTTGATTCTGGATTTAGGTTCTATTTGTCAATATCGTAAAGAATTTATGGGTTAGAAATAAAAATGCTAGACATAAAAATATAGCAAATTCCTAGTAATCATAAATTTTATAAACTGTGTTTGAAAAACAATACAATGAAGTATGGAATAAGCTTGTATTCTACTCTGGATGGGAGAATTAACTGCTTAAGTTTCAGAGAGGTGGGGATATTTGAATTGAATCTTGAAAGGTGGCTAGAAATGTGCACGAGAGAGGAGCGATGGGGAACAACAACCAAATAACAACAACACCACTACACTACACAACACAACACGGCATTGCAGAGTCGACCAGAATAGCCAGAGGCTCGAGGTAAACAGTCTTCTGTGGATAAGACAAGTAGGTTGGTGCTGAGGGGAGATGGAGCTGTGAAGGTGGCACCTGAATCGTGAATTTGGACTTCAAATTACAAAATAGAACCACAGGCAGTGTTTAAGTGGGAGAATAAAATGCTCCGGTCAGAGACATTGACCAACAAACAAGGACGCTTGAGCATGAGGATCAGACCACCGGCAAGCCCTGTGGGAACTGGTGTGAGCTTGGAATGTGGTGGATGGAGACGAAAGCGTGTGGCTAAAAGCCTTACCTGGCAGAAATAGCTTTCCATGAAATTCATATTGAGACCCCCATCTCTACATTCTCTCATTGAATTTCTTCTTAATGTTCCTGAATATTCTTGGCATATCTCAGGTGCAGCTGATGTTTTAACTCCATCCATTAGTTCAAATCCTGTAGTTCTTTCTCCTCCTCCAAGATCTTGCATTTCTCTGCCACAGTATTCATTTGTATAAACTCCTACAAACATTGAACCCATCAAATTTAATTTCTCTAATGTGGTATAAGCTTAAAAAAGTGTCATATATAATTTCTTTATTCAAGTATGCTTGGTGAGCAGAGAAGAGATGGATATGAAGCACAAAGGAGGATAATTATAATATTAAATTCAAAACAATATTAATAAAGAAAAAATAATATTAACCAGCTTGTCAGTTTTAATCATCTGCTGAAAGACTTTTCTATATGGCATGCCAAAAACAATGCCAAGAGATAATAAAAATCTGTGGGCTGAATAGTTGGATCTCAAACTGAGTCAAGTTAAGTAGCTCCAATTCTAAAAGTTAAATAATAGTATCAACATACTTCTGATGTATTTCTGGATGTGTACGGCATCCTGTAGAAGGCATAAGAGCCACTGAATTTAAGACAAAGGTAGCCATAGCTACAATGAGGAAAAGAAGGTTGCTGGATTTATCTTCGGTAAACACTTGGACATGAGAGGGGGAAGGAGCATGCTAAATGCTGAGGTAGTGAAATAAAAAGGAAATGAAATTAAAGGTGGTGAACAGAAGCAGGGTTCACAGCAGGGCGGATGCCTGTGGCACAGCATTCTGAGTCTGGGGAAACATGACTTTCATATTCCAGTTATCCTGATGCTTTTCCTGATACTTTGGGATTTGTGTAAACCTTCATAGACTTAAGGAGAGAATTGATGCATAGACATATATTGGTGGTTTTGATGAGTTGACAGGTCTCAGGAACCAACTGCAGACAAATGGGGGTGGGGATAGGACTCAGTGGCTTGCTGTTTTCTGCATGCGGAAATATTGGCACCACTAACAAAAATGGGCACATCAGGAAGAGAAATGGGAACAGCGATCTGTTGTATAGAAGAAATGCAGACTATTGAATCCTATTCTACAAAATAGAATTTCTATGTCTGGTGCATTTTAGAGTGTTCAAAGTAGAAAAGTAATTCTATAGGGGCTGGAGAGATGGCTCATTGGTTAAAAGCACTTGCTGCTCTTTCAGAGAAGAAGGGCTTGGTTCCCAGCATTCACATAACAGCTCACAACTGTCTGTAACGACATCTCCAGAGCATCTGATACTCTCTTCTGGCCTCCAAGGGCAACACACACACACACACACACACACACACACACACACACACACACACACACACATTGTGCACAGATATATAAGCAGACAAATACTCGCACACAGAAAATAAAAAATAACTAATTAAAAAAGGAAATAGTTGCTAAAAAGACTAAGAGAAAACTGAGAAAACAAGTAACATATAATTTTTAAAAAGTAAAACAGTATATTGCTTTTACTATGTAAGACTATTTCTACTGACAGAAGAAGTTATTTTCATTTTGCTTTTATTATAGCAATAGCTTCCTGGCTTCTGCTTGGAAGTTAGTGTAGATATTTGGTTCAAGATAATTGTAGATACCAAGTCTAGCTGAACACTTTGGGAGCTTTTGAAAGTGTTTTGTCTATTTGCTTTCAATTTAAGAATGTAAACAAATGTTTTATATGTCAATGGTTATACTTATGCAAAGAAAGGACATATTTTTCCCTGTGAAAAGTACTGCTAATGTAAAAAATACTGAACAAACTGTGGGTTAAATTTCTCTACATACACACTCACATACATACATATGCACACACATCTATTTAGTATTTCATCTGTTAGATAATTCATGATTGTATTTTGGTAATTCTATTTATAGAGAGCCTGATTGCACCATCTTTCTGATGATCAAGGAAGATTTTAAAATATCCAGATGTGGGCTGGATAAATGGCGCATCCATTAAAGGATAGATAGACTGACAACCAAAAATAAAATATACAGCATGTCAGATCAACTATAGTAGGCTGTTCTTTACCATTCGTTTCATTTACAAATATGTTATTGGAGAAGGAATTATAAAAACACATTTAAAGACAAAAAACCCTATAAAACCCCAAAAAACAAAAACCCTAGACAATAAGATGCCCAGTCAGAGAGAACAGAGTCCATTTTAGTCATTTGTGTTGTTGGAAAGTTGTCTTTTTCTTACCTGAGTTGTCAATACATTCTATAATATTGGCATTACCAGGTGGCATTTGTGGCACACAGATGGTGGTTATACCCTAAAAGATAAGAGACAACATTTTCCCATTTGCAATGAGCTTTTTCTTCCTTTACTTGTATATTTTTATTCTAAAATTATCACAGAATTTCTAAAAGAAGACTATTTAGGATGAATTTTAATTCAGCTTAAAAGTTGAATCTCATTTTTAAGCCTTGCCTGGTGACCTCTACTGAGTTTTATTTTAAATTGGATATTTTCTTTATTTACATTTCAAATGTTATCCCCTTTCCTGGTTCCCCCACCCCAGAAACTCTATCTCATCACCCTTCTTCTGCTTCTGTGAAGGTGTTCCCTCACCAACCCACCCACCCACTCCCACCTTCCTGTCCTCCCATTCCCCTACACTGGGGCATTGAGCCTTCACAGAACCAAGGGTTTCTCCTCCCATTGATGCCCAACAAGGCCATCCTCTGCTACATATGCATCTGGAGCCATGGGTCCCTCCATGTGTACTCCTTGGTTGGTGGTTTAGTCCCTGAGAGCTCTGGGGGAGGGGGGGGTCTGGTTGGTTGATGTTATTGTTCTTCCTATGAAGTTTCAAACCCCTTCAGCTCCTTCAGTCCTTTCTCTAACTCCTCCATTGGGGACCCTATTTAAGACCCAGTGCTCAGTCCAATGGCTGCCAGCATCCACCTCTGTATTTGTTAGACTCTTGCAGAGCCTCTCAGGAGACTGCTATCTAAGGCTCCTATGAGCATGCACTTCTTGGCATCCACAAGTGCCTGCGTTTAATGCCTGTATATGGGGTGGATCCCCAGGTGGGGAAGTCTCTGGATAGCCTTTCCTTCATTTTCTGCTCCACACCTTGTCTCCATATTTGCTCCTGAGAGTACTTTGCTCCCCCTTCTAAGAAGGAACAAAGCACCCACACTTTGGTCTTCCTTTTTCGTGAGCTTCATGTCATCTGTGAATTGTATCTTGGGCAGTTTGAGCTTTTGAGCAAGTATCCACTTATCAGTGAGTGCATACAATGTGTGCTCTTTTGTGATATATTTTGTGATGATATTTTCTAGTTCCATCCATTTGCCTAAGAATTTCATGAATTCTTAGGCAATGTAAATGTACTACATTTTCTGTATCCATTATTCTGTTGAACGACATCTGGGTTTTTTCCAGCTATTAGATATAAGGCTGCTCTGAGCATAGTGAGCATGTGTCCTTGTAATATGTTAGAGAATCTTTTGGGTATATGCCCAGGAGTGGTATAGCTGTATACTCAGGTAATACTATGTCCAATTTTCTGAGAAACCACCATACTGATTTCCAGAATGGTTGTACCAGCTTGCAATCCAATCAACAATTAGAGGAGTATTCCTCTTTCTCCACATCCTCCCCAGCATCTGCTGTCACCTGAGGTTTTGAGTTTAGCCATTCTGACTAGTGTGAGGTGGAATTTTGGGATTGTTTTGATTTGCATGTCCCTGATGACTAAGGATGTTGAACATTTCTCTATGTGCTTCTTGGCCATTCAGTATTCCTCAGTTGAGAATTCTTATCTCTGTACTCTATTTCTCTACTGAGTTTTGATATACATTTGACCCTTCTATGTTACCTCACTAGCTACCCAAAGAATGACAAATAGTGTAATTTCTATCATCGTGGGCATGTCTGGAGACAGAATTTCGGTGAGTCCCCAAATCTCATTCTTAGACTTAGCACTTACATCATGGGGTTCCGGCTGTGGCCCTTCTACAGCCCACGTGTGAATTGCTCCATCAGAACATTCTGGAACAGGTTCAAATCCAGCTCCACCACCAGGGGCCCCTCCACAATCACAGCAGATCAGCAAGAATGGAACCACTGATGAAGAGAGACATAAGGGGTTAGATATAAGCAGAACACCATGTTGAAAGAAAACACCCTGTTATTAGAAAAAGGAAGTTACCTGCTATTTATAGCATCAGCTTTTAATTTAGCAATTAGTTCACTTTAATAAAGCAAAGAATTGACTACAAAATGTAGAGGATTATCTGTGCTCTCATGTAGCCCACACTGTATTCCTCAGTTTCACTAGCATTCTTGCATCTTCCTTGATTTGATTTATTTTGATGAAAAGAATGCATTTCAAACTCACAATTTCTCTCATAGGACTTTACCTGGTTCTGATTTCTATTTTTTTATGAGCCAATATGGATGCATTCCTGTTATTTAACACAGAACATTTATTTTTTTTGAAGTATATGTCAAATTCTAGAGAAATTGCTCCACTTTAAACTGTTCTCAGTGTGCCCAGATTTGTTTGTGGTTTATACGGATCTATGTTGGGAAATGTTCCAAAAGGTGAGTTATTTAAAGTCAGAGAAGACCTAGTGAAGAAGTAGCTAGCCACTCATTAAGACAAATGAGGAGGGGCTGGCGAGGTGGCGAATCCCTGTCACAGGGGTTAAGATTCTGTTCCCAGCATCTGCTGATGACTTGCAACCATCCACAGCTTCAGTTCCAAGGAATTCTTGGACCAGGCCCATGTGCTTTATGCCTACATTCATTTAGGCAAAACACTTATGCACATAAAATAAAAATAAATATATTTAAACAGAGAAAACTGAAGGTAGAAAAATATTTTAAAATTTTGTATGTGAGTTCTTTCAATGTATCTTTTGTGATTAACTACTTAAATATGTGAGGCTTGTTTTACTACTAATATTTTATGAGTCTACATTTGAAAGTGGAAACCTCCCAACTGCTTGGATGGTAGGTGTGTGTCAGCATGCTCAGTTGCAAATGTCAACGTGTGTGCTAACTTACTGACAGTGTGCAGGCGCCAGTATGCTACCCCCTTTCCACTCCAGTTTCTGCCATAATTTAGGGCAATAGTAAATTCCACTAGGAACATCTGTTTGCCTCTGTTTATATTTCTGTCCATGACTAAGGCACTTACTGCAGTGGCCCCAAATGCACAGTAGACTTCACTTGTGGGGCCTTTCCTCACCTCGTGCTGTTGTGAGGTAAGCAAGAACAACCGGTTAGGTAATCCTTGCAAGGACTGAACACCTAGACTGTTTGATTTCTTTTGCCATAATTCTTGAGAGGCTCATGTCAAAAGAAGGATTGAAACGCTTACATCCCAAGATTAGGAAACCCATGACGAGCAGCCCGATGCCTGCAGGACCTAGGTGAACGTTGTCGAACGAGTTTTCAACTAGATCGGGGTCTTCGATATTTTGCCTAGAGGGAGTGCTGTACTCTCCGCCTTGCCATGTTCCTGTGGTGCGTTGCGGTCCCTCAGTGGAAGTGCCTTGATATCCATTAGTCACTTGGCCGTCCTCACGGTCACCGCCACTGGTACCACCACTGGTACCGCCACTGCTACCGCCACTGCCACTGCCACCGCCGTTTGCATCTTGGTCCCAGACAGAGCCACTAAGACGAACGACAATTGTCCCAGTGCAGGTCCTCTGAAGGGAATCTGTAACAAGGTTCACAGTGGAAGAAAGTACTGTCCGTACACAGCCTGACAATTAGCAGATTACAAGCGTCCACCATGCCCAGCAGCTTGTGGGGGTTCTGGAGACTCATCCTTGGAAAGCAGTTGCTTCACCGATTCATCTATCTCCTTAGTCCTTCTACTCAGTATCTAAGCCAATCGGTGATTGTATTATTATACCTATCCTAACTAATATTATTACGGGCAAAACTGTTTACTGGATAGCTTATAGTGTTGCCAGTTAGATATTTCATCTAGGCTGAAAAATGCAAAAGTAAGAAAGATGTGAAACAAAACCAGAAGCATCAGTACCTAAGGGATAACCTTCTAGATTCCTTCAATATCAGTTGTCCTTAGTGATAATGCCTATTTATGGTATGTTGATGTGATTTTATGGTTCATCCTACTTCAAATGGGATTTGAGATTTTACTTTAAATTACATGCACTTTTTCATGCCTTAGCACACCTCTAATTAACATAGTTTCCGGTAGGTACATGATTTTATGTCAAATGGGCTGTGGTTTCCTTCCCTAGTTACCTGCTGATACTGCTTTCAATAGTAACTGGTAAAGCCACAGTTGTTAGCATCTCTGTTCAGCCTTTTATATTTACTGTTTTCCCAAAGATCATTGTTAGTGGGATTATCAGATAGGAATAAAGAAACGAGCTGAGTTTGCTTTGTGCTAGTCTATAGATATGAGTCTTACTTTCACTGACAGAGCCCTAGAGCCTGGCACAATGGCTAGTATTTATTTAGCTAAGACTCAATACATACTTTGTGAATAAAGGAAATGAAATATCTGGAGATGTGCAACAGACATAGCCCAAAGTCTGATTATCTGATATCACAGTTATCATTCAGTGATGTTCATGCTGTTTTTACATGTCTTGCTGGTTTTTTTTTATTTTTAAACCATTATTAGCATATTTTGTTATTTCTACATTTTGCAGAATACTGGGGTGTAGTTGGGCGAGGTGGCTTCTCTAGGAACCAATGAGCAGTAAATGATGGGACAGCACAGTTTGAATATACAATGCTCAGCTAAACGGACAACTTCTATTGAAAAGGGGCTTTTCAGATTCACTTGTATTCCGATCACAGCCCCCACCTCCTCTTCCCTATGCAACCCTGACAAATCCCTTCCCAGATTTGATTTTCCCCTTCTCCTCACAGGGAGCCTGAAAAGAGGAATCTTTTACAATAAAATTTTAAGTTGTCTTAGAATATTTATACTTGACTTCCTCTGGAAGTTAAATTGATTTCTTACCATCTATTGATAGCAGTGTTCCTTCATATCTCCCATTCAGCCTTTGGTATTGCTCCATAGTAACTCTATTTCTTAAAGTTATTACGCCTGTTCTTGAATCAACAGCCAGCAGGTTCTCTGGGTTATTTCCCATGACGTATCTGTATTTAAAGAATACAATAGAAATTAAAGTTCTATTTCACATCGGAGACATTGTAAAATTATGTTTGTAAGGTTAGTATACAAAATAATGGGTGTCTTGTGTCTTTTCAGACGTGTCTGAAGACGCACTTTGTCAAATACGCCTAGTGCTCAGTCATTCTTCTCTCCCACCCACCTCACGCTGCCCTCCCTGATCGCTGGTTCCTATCCTTCCCCCAAACAGTTCTTGCTTTCATTCTTTCCCTCTCCCTTCTCATGATCCCCCAAGGTTAATATTTTAGTTGGAAAATGCCATTCTTACCTAACATTTGTGGAATCTACACCCGTGTCCAGGTCTGTCGCTACAAACTTTCCCACTTTGTAATTCGCGTCCATTTTACCGTTTATTTCAAATGTCTTTGAACCTGGCCGGAACACGGAGCCCTCGACCACATTTAGCACAGTCACGGTGATCATAGTTGCTGTGAGTTTATATTGAGAAATAATCGACTGGTGGAATTCAGCTACATTTCGAACACCAATACTAAGCTGTAGATTCTTCATGGCTTCATAATCTAAGGGCTAGAGAACACAGTGATAATTAGTTATACTGTAAGAAAACAGTTCAGAGGACAGAGAAACCCTCTAAGACTGCTCAAAGTCATCTATTATGTTCTTGTTTCAGTTATGTGATTGAACACAAGTCCACATGATTACCCAATCCAGTCTTACTTGCTGGGTACTAAGTACAAGGTAGACCTAGACGTAAGCACAATAAGGGGGAAAATCTAGTTGTCCTGGGTGTTTTGTTGAAAAGATTGAAAGCTTTTTGGGACATGAGTTCTAATTGCTCACCAAACCAGTTAATCGCTTAAATTCAGCATATGACTTAAGTAATATATTTGCAGTGCAGAGGCAATTTATGTTAGCTGGCAACATTTCATGTTTCTGACCCAGTAGCTCTTTTTATAACAAAATATGGGTCAAATATATTAGAAACTTAACTAGTTTTATCCCTAAAGAACTATTGAAAATACTCACTTCCAGTGTGATGTTTTGAATGCCAATGTTATACATACATGCACACATGTATGTATATATACATTGTGTGTACATGTACATATATAAAATCCTTATTTTCTTCAAAATGTTCTAAACTTTTTCATACTATAAAAAATCAAGTAGTAAGTTTTCTTATAGAAGCTGATATCCAAATCCACACTTTGTAGAATTCAGCAGGTAGCTGATGTGTTTTCCCATGTGCCAAATATATCTTTTCTAAATTTTTATGAATATTTTAAATGAAAATATTCATATACTGACCTCTTCTAGTCACCTAAAGTTCTGGGAGTATAGAATTAGTTTTATTTGAAACGTTAAAACCAATTTTAGCATATATATGTATGTGTAGATGATATATATGTATAATCAGTATATATATAATCATTAATTTTCTGTAATCACAATAAAAGGACTTGATGTATGCTATCATGTCAGGTAGAAGTGTCCTAGTTTTCAGGTAGAGATGTTAAGAATAGGTAAGTTGAATAATTTTTATAGTAAAATAAAATTGAAAGTAAATAGATTCAGAATTAGTTTCCCTAGTATCCAATTTTAGATAGTACCAGAAAAATTAAATTTAATAGATAAGGAAACCTGAGTTTAAATGAGTAAGTTGTTTACTAGCAATAAAAATTAGGACTGGTTGCATGCTTTCTGAGCACCCATCTCTTTGTCTATAGAGATTTAATATTAACGTAATACGCGAGGAGTGTTGGAAGAGCTGACCAGAAACATCTGGAGACTCTCACAAGTTTAATCCCATAGAAGCACACTGGTGGAATTACAATGACTTAATTTTATCATCCTGGGGGGGGGAGGAAATCAACTTTTAATTTATATGATAAATACTCCTAAAGCATAATATTAGCATCCCAATGTTGGTATGGGAACAATCTAAAATTCTGGTTTTAAAAATATTATTTAATTATTGACTTTGATGGTTTAATGGTTTAGAATACATGATGTTCTTGAAGAGGACTGGAGCTCAGTTCCTAGGACAGCACTGGGCAGTTCATAACTGCACACAGCTTCAGCTAGAGGGGATCTGATACCTCTGGTCTCTTAGGGCACTACACTGAAGTGCACGTGCTCTTACGCATGCATGCAATTAAAAGTGATGAACTAAATCTTTAAATAAATGTAAAGAAACCTTAACTTTAAAGGTTAATCGTATTTTGTTGTTTGAAATCCTCTTATATAGAAATGCTTTTCCCAGACCTGATGTTTGGAAAGAATTGCATTGATAAAAACGCTTCAAATTTTTAATGCTTGTTTTCCTGAGATTATATAAGCATATGCACTCATATTAAAGTTTTTTGTATTTTACATACTTTTAAAGCACAGTAGCTTTTGTTATTTCATAGATTTGTTTATAAAATGCTAATATCATTTTTAACATGATGTTGTGAAATAGAAAAGACCAGCAAAACAAATGATTTAAGGTAACTATACCATACCTTGACAACCTTCAGAATTCCTACATTTGTTCTTTCATTCATTTCTATTTCAAACCAATTTCCGTCATTTCCAGAGATAAAGAAAATTATTGCCTTCCAGTTGTCTGAGAATTCTTCATCCAGATCAATGACTCTGATCTCCATTAGCTGGGAGTGCAGTGCATTTTCTTCAATTTTGATGTCATACTGGAACAAGAGGTAAAGGATCAGAGCAAAGCACAGGAGAGATCATGCACCAGGCTGTCTGTGCCATGTTCATAGTTAACCTTTCAGAAACAGCCCCCTGCTTATAACTGCATACTTTGTCCAAATCCACTTTCCCCATTGAAGACACAATTCACGAGAAAATGGTGTGTGTCTGTGCTGGTGTTGTAGATAGCAACTATGGCAGGTGCCCCTGAAAACTGAATGAGTTACTATAAGAATTGGGATGTAAAGAGGGTAAAGCCATGGAATCTAAGCCTTAAGAAGGATGCTTACAGATGACTGATCAAAGTACGGGATGTTGTCATTGACATCCAGGATGCTGATGCTGCACTCGCATTCCGCAGACATGCCGTCTGCCCCACCGTCACGGTCTGAGCCTCTCACCACAAGGGAATACTGGCTATATTGCTGAAAAAGACACATTACAGGCAATCACACACTGGCTCAACATCTTCATAAATCCACCATAGAAGACAAGGTAACAGAAGGTGAAAATCCACAGATCTCACATCACTCAGCATGGAATTTGTGCCGTCTATTTTCAGTGACGCTTACCCAACATGCTCTCAAAGATGCAACAGTTTTGTTCAAGACTTGCTTTCTTATTCATTGTGTGTCCAGAGAGAGGAGAAGGGTATAAAGGGGAGACAGGCCAGACATTTAAGAGGAGAAGGAGATGGTCCATTAAAGATGCATGCTATGAACAATAAAGCCCCTGAGCATTTAAGACAGTGCAGAGGTGTCGCGTGGAAGGTGGAGAGTGGGAGTGGAGTTACTGATGATGTTTCTACTTTGATTCTATGCAGTGGCGACTCCACTTTTAGACGTTGGTAAAAGCTATGGAAGCATCCTTAGACTTGTGTATAAACATAATAATTTCCAATTATGAATAGCTTCAGTACTCTCTTCAGAATCCTCAGTGATTGTGAAGGACCTTCACTTCTGACTCCCTTTCTTAGAGAACTTTACTGCTAAAATTATTTTGATGTTAATGTATTTTTTGTTGGACTATGTAAAATACTCTTAGAGAAAAGGGAAAGGCTAGATAAGCATACCATTTTTTCCTAAAGGTGTTTTCCAAACAAGTCAATGAAGAAATTTAAGTAACCTAAAAACATCCACAGACCTGTATAGGTTCAAACGAGACACAATCCCAGCGCTGTGGAGAAGTGGACACAAAGTCCCATCCCCAATCGAGAAGCTATTTGCAAGTGATTCCTGCTGGAAAAGAGAAAACAGCTCTCCCCAGTAGGATGCCACATATCAGCCACAGTCCAGGGCAGGGCCCATGTCCAGGAGTACTTAGACTAACCAGACTCCTATTTGTGTGTGTGTGTGTGTGTCTGCATGTGTGTATGTGTACGTGGGAATTTTTTATTTTAATGTTTTTTATCTTACTAGTTTTGTGAGTTTGTTTTGATTTTTGATTTCTTTTGAGAGGGGGGATAGAGAGAAGGGGGAAATAATGAAGTTGGGTGAGAAGGGAGATGAGGAAGATATGGGAAGAGTTGGAAGAGGGGAAAGAATACGATCGAATATATCATTTGTAAAAATGTTTTAAATTAATTAAGTATAAATGGGGATGGCGAGATGGCTTAGCAGGTAAATGCACTTAGCATGAACTTGACAACTTGAGAGACATCCCACATGATACAAGGAGACCTACGACTCTTAGAAGTTGTCCTCTGACTTTCACAAACATACTATAGCATGCACGGGACCACACACACACAATGTTTGAACACATTCTTTTAGTTTTTCTTTCTTTTAAGTGCCATTACTTTAGAGCCAGTTCCTTTGAATAAAAATCCATGAAAAGATGAAGGATTACCTCTCTGTCTAGAAAGTTATTCATTGTTCTGATTTCTCCAGTTTTTCTGTTGATGAGGAACATTGATGATTCAGAAGGCTCCTGTCTTATGATCTTGTAGGCTATCATTGAGTTCAAGTTATTTGGCTCATCAGCATCGGTAGCACTGAGCTTCATGACCAGTGTGTCTAGAAATCAAGGGCAGTTGGAGTGTAACAATGAGCATTATTACAGTTCAATATGTTATCTGTGTCCATACATTGTGCATTTTACTCACTCCTCTCTGTACAACAGCAACACACCAATATTATAGCTCCTTTCCCTACCATTGTCTTAATAAAAAGACCACAGTAAATGGTTGCCTAGACATTACAGAAGAGTAAAAGGAAGTCTGCTGTTCTGACTCTTTATTTTTTCTAACATAACTTGTTTTAAACAAGATGTTTATGGTTAAGTAAAATAGCATTAAAACATGATGAATGTTTTTCTCAACTGTGCTATACACCCTTATTTATAGCCATATGATCTTGTCCTTACTTCTCACAGTTATAAATGAGAATGGTAATAACACAATATTTATAAAGTTCACATGAGAATTTAATAGCAAATGAGTTTATACTGAATAATGCACTTTAAATAAATATTGCTCAGCTTGGGCATTTAATAAGTGCCATTGTTATTTAGAGTGGAATTGACTCTTGGGTAGGTAGTGTGTAACTAGGAGCTTGTAGGAAGTGTTTGACCACACACACTGCCCTGTCCTCATCTTCTTTTTGCTTTTTCCCCCCTGTGTCATCTTCTTTCCCTCTTCTCTTCCTTCACCTCTCCTTCTTAGCTTCACATCTTTTGAACAATCTTCAATGGTATGTACTGTCTCACTTAGGTTACTGAGTATTTGGTAATTAAATTTTTAGGTACAGAAAGGTACAGGGGAGCAACTCTGCTCTGAGATTGTCAGAGTCCTTTCAAAGAAATGCTACAGTGGAATAGACTTTTAGTGCCACAAGTTAGCACTATTTGAGAGATATGCTTCCAGTGTTTATAGTGAACCATTTATAGTGCATTTCTAATGTATAAAACCAGCAACTTGAGCAAAGCGAATCATTGTAATTGGCTCTCTGCGGCTGTGGGCTCCATGCCCACAGTTCAGCCCACAATGAATGGGGAAAAATTCAAAGAGCTTACATTACATCTGACTGAGTACATAAAGACTTTCTCATGTCACGAGATAGAGGATAATAAATGTTTATATGACATTTTCATTGCATTGGGCATTATCGCCATCTAGAAATAATTAAAACTCTGTGAAAAGATGTATGTGAGTTTATGCAAACAAGACATCATTTGTAAATTATAGGAACTCCACAGATCTCTTTACTTTTAGAGGTCATAGAACCAAATCAGAGAAAGAGGGATGACTACATTTATTATAGCTTGAATGAAAAGGGGAAGCAAAGATTTCTTGGCATTCATTTGTGGTTACGAAAAGCTCTAAGCCCTTGGGCCTGAGGGTGTTTGATGCCCCAGTGTAGGGGAATGCCAGGGCAGGAAGATGGGAGTGGGTGGGTGGATGGGGGGGGGCACCCTCATAGAGGTAAGGGGAGGGGGAATGGGGTTGGGAGTTTCCTGAAGGGGAGACCTGGAAAGGAGAAAACATTTGAAATATAAATAAAGAAAATATCCAATTAAAAAAAGAGAAAATCTCTAAGCATCAGAAAAGATTAGTTGGATAAGATCTCTTTGAGTGACTTAAAATAATCAACTTTGTTCTGTTTCCAGTACTTACTGCTCCCAAGTTTCTACTGGGTGCTGTTCACTCCATCCCTCTGCAAGTGTGCCTTGGAAATGAGTGAGAACAGATGATATTTGTTTTTCTGTGTCTGGCTTGGTTTGTGTAGTAGTGATCAAAGTTACAATGCATGAGCTCTTTTGAGTTTTTCTTCAGCAGAAGAGTATCCATCTATGATATATTTTGGAATGATGCAAAAGGAGAGTATGGACTTCTTCAGGGTTTACTGGTTAATGACAGGGGAATGCTCTTGATCCTTGTTTGGTTATTATGCATTGTATTGAATAATGTACTCCCATAAAGAGGTACATTTCTCATGTCTGGATAAAAACACAGTTTCTCCCCATTGGTGTTTACTTGGCCACAGCTCAGCCCTGGTGCCTAGCAACAGCAATTTAGTCATCAACACATTGTTTCTTTAATAGTAAACGTGACTCACTTGCATTAGAATTTTCTTCTATTTGTCCTACATATGTAGTCATGGAAAACACGGGAGGGTTGTCGTTTATATCCATCACTCTGACTCTGAGCTCCAGTGGATTCTCCAAATCTTGACCTTGTGCATTCAGTGCTCGGCAGTAGATCTAGACATGAAGGAAAAAAAATCTGTGGCAAGGCATGTGTTTGTAACTTCTTATAGACTGGAGGCATTCCCTTGTGTACTGGCTGCTTTTGTGTGTCAACTCGACACAGGCTGGAGTTATCACAGAGAAAGGAGCTTCAGTTGGGGAAGTGCCTCCATGAGATCCAGCTGCGGAGCATTTTCTCAATTAGTGATCAAGTGGGGAGGGACCTTTGTGGGTGGTGCCATCCCTGAGCTGGTAGTCTTGAGTTCTATAACAGCTCAAGTTGAGCAAGCTAGGGGAAGCGAGTCAGTAAAAAACATCTTCCCATGGCCTCTGCATCAGCTCCTGCTTCCTGACCTGCTTGGGTTCCAGTCCTGACTTTCTTTAGTGATGAACAGCAGTGTGGAAGTATAATCTGAATAAACCCTTTCCTCCCCAACTTGATTCCTGGTCATGATGTTTGTGCAGGAATAGAAACCCTGACTAAGACACTTTGTACCACAGGATTAAGGGACTCCATATTATTATTATTTTCCACTAAAATATTGACAGGAACAACACATAGAATCGACAAGAAAAGGCAAATGAGCATAAAATGCAAGTTTAAAGTCAGCTTGGTACGTTAGATAAAAGGAATCTTGCATATTCTATTTTTAAAATCAAGGAAAAGAGTGTCAGGTAGAGTCATAGGAGCACTTTGAAAAAATACATTCTTAAGTGATGGGGTGGCTATGTGGCTATTTATTTTATCATTATGGCTTCCATTGTGAAGACACGTAATATGTATTATTTCATGGAGAGGTCTGTGTTACCACACCAAGTTGTGTCTCAAATTCAATTAGTTTGCTGACTTGGTGAATTTGTTGGGAGACACTGCAGAGGGAAGAAGTCAATAATAGAGATTTGGACTTAGAGGCTAAGTGATTAAAGTAATTCTAGGGCTACAGATGAGCAGTGTGAATGAATGAAGGCAGCAAAAATTAAGGAATATCTGAAGGTAGCTTGAAATATGATTTTTTTTTCAGGCTGGGAATCAAACCCATGTCTTTTCATGCAGTCGGCAAATGCTTAATCACTGAGTTTCATCCTTTGACCTTTGATGGGATTTTAATAGAAGAGATTACAAGATCAGTGGAAAGTTTGTTTTTATTTTATTTTATGAATATTTTTATTATATTTTTAATTAAAAATGTCAACCATGTGATCAATAGAAATGGAGACAGTCAATAGATTAGGAGAACAGAAGGAAAAAGGCAGGTCGGAGGACAAGGCTCATCCGGGGATAAGTAACAGCGGGGTGGTTGACATGTCACAGGAGAGCTCCAGGAAAGTGGAAAGCTGACTCTGCTTTTAAACTTAGTGATGAATGTTTCTGAGCCAGAAGAGAGAGAGAGCTATGTGTATGCACGGGAGCCATCAGGAGAGATGGCGTGGTTTGCGGTCAGTTGCTTAAAGAGAGCTGAAGTGGCATGTCAGAGGAGAGGCTACTGAATTTGTGTGACAGTTTCTAGAAGGAATAAGATAGACAATGCCAGGAAGGATGACCAAGTGTCTGAAGTTCATTTAGAGCTCAGATGAGCTTGATTATAATGAATTTTGTTCACATGGAACTATTGGCCTCCAGGAGCTCCAGGTTCATCCCTGGGCAGAGGATTTAAAAGGAGAAAGATAGGGGGACACAGAGGGAGGGGCAACTGGGAGGGAAAGCTCTGATCTGGATGCAAAGTAAATAAGTTAACTAATGGAAAAAAGGAAGTATCAATTTCCACTGAGTTTTCTCTTTTGAAGATTGAGTAAAGGCTAAAGATTTGTCATTCCAAACAAATATTTGAATTCAGTACGGAGCTGGTTTAAACTAGCATATTTACTAACACATAAGGGAAACATTTCTCTATTAATATTTCCTCATCTATTGGGATAATGAATTAAGAAAGATCCCAGAAGGCCCAATATTGAGACTCTTGAAATCAAGTCTTGGATGATCTAAGATTTTTCCAAGAATAATTTCTATCTGCATATAGATATTGACACAAAGTCCACTTACAATGAAATAGGGAGTGACTTCACGATCAACAATGGATGTTATATTGATTTCACCGGTTTTTTGATTAATAATAAAGATTCCATAAGGTGGCTGGTCAATTCCCACTCCAGAGATGCGGTATGTCACTGGTTGGTTTGCAGCACAATCTGAATGAATCTGTATAAAGACACAGGTGAAGATGTTACAGGGCCATTTGAACAGATTCTACATGTGACAGATGATGCCTATCTTCCTCAAGAACTGTTGAATGTGCTGTCTATGACATCACCTAGGGGTTTTTAAAAACAGGGAAATGTGTTTGAAACAGTAGATACATGGTCAGTGTTGAGTTTTTAATGATAAATAACAGCATAATAAAATAACTCCATTTCTATGTCTACCAAACACTAAAGAAACAAATGTCACCCTAAGAAGTCTTTATATTCATTGTTCATAGATGTCATGATCATTAAACATTTATAGTCTTATTTTCATATTAGTTTTGGACTCTATGCTAGCTCCTTGTCTAGAGCTAGCGTTCTTAAAGAGTTTCATAATGCAGTTATCACATAATGTTGGTCATTAAATTAAAAATAACTTTCAAAATACAAAGTTTCAGAAAAATATTGAAGTGGATTTTATAGTAACAGGCTATTTGAAACTTCTAATTTTCAAAGTGGGAAGGAGAAGGAAAGTACCCACCCCAATAAAGGGGTCTGGCTTTTTCTACAAAATAAATAGTTTAATGAATGTAAGCAATTCTTACAAGGAAGTTGCCATGTGTATCTGCACAAATGGTTGTTTTCACATCTGTGTGAGGATCTATATGTCTGTGGGTATGAATCTGTGTGTATATAGAGTAGGTTCCTGAGTTTGTGCTTTTGTGTATGAAAAAAGAAGATAGGGAAAGTGAGAGGAACTTGAGGTTATGAATGAGGCAAGCTCTGGATATTTATAAATATGGACAAATGGGAGTTAATTTCTGATAGGTTATGCAGCAGAAAGAGCATATACTCTGACATGTTGAATCCTCAACTCATTTGTAAATCATGGTCTTTTTGGAGTCTAGTCTAACAAATGTTCATGTGTATTACTTTTGCCAATGAGATGAAACAATGGTAGCACTCTACCCAAGTACCCAACTTTCTTGTTTTATCCCTTTGGGAATTTTGGTTTTCATGATTTTTATGGGGAGGTGCAGTTAGGCCATAACTTTTCAGTAGTATGTGTTCACAAAGCACACAAAAACCAGACTCTTCCAGAACTGAGCTCTATCCGTTGTGCTATTCAGACTGATGCTCTGGGTTCACACTTACTTTGGCAATTGGGTTTCTTTTTGAGTTGTCTTCACCTTCCCGACAGGCTGCAGCGAACTTGATCCATTCTCGTTTCTGCCTTCTGATGGAATGCCATTTGATGGTACCGTTTTGGGCATTATGATCTCTTACCTTAAATAGGTAAAATACTGTGTCTGTTAACTATCACTTATTACTGGTATTCCATTGGAGATTTTGGAGGAAGAGTAATTATGTCAGGAAGAGAAGATGGTTAAGTAGAAAATTAAGAATTCTGATAATTTTAGTATTTGCAACTGTCACATTGCAGTGATTTTGTATTTAGAAGAATTGAGGGTTTTCTTGAGGACATGTTCTCATGGCCAAGTCAACTCTCCTTTGGTCTGGTCCCTCTCCCTCTCCCTCCTCCCTGCTCTCTCTCTCTCTCTCTCTCTCTCTCTCTCTCTGCCTCTCTCCTTCTCTCCTTCTCTCCCTCTCTCCCTTCCCCCATTTTCTCTTTCTCAGTTTTATTTTCTTTTGTTTGCTTATTATGTGATTTGAGACAGACTGGCTCAGACTGGCTCCTGATCCACAGTCCTCACGCTTCAGCCTTGGGAGTGTTGGGATTACAAGCATGTGCTGCTGTGCCTGGCCCTTTTGTTTATTAGTCTAGGAAAAAATAGGTTTCAAATTTTACCTGGATTTGAAATTCACTGTTAACTTCAAGCACCACCTGTAAAAAACAGTCACAGTAGTTAACTTTAAGTATTTTAAAGTCTATATTACTCAATAATGAAAACACATAAAATAAAAATAAAACCAAACAATGCATGTGTGGGATAAATTAATGGCACTAAATGTTCCTTAGCTATTTCTCTCTACATTAAAACATGTGTTATTGAGCAGAGTTCGCTTAACCTAAGTTCCAGATTTGTGTGTGGCACATAACTTGTGATGAGATATCAGGTTATATTAAGTTATTTTTAATCTAAAAATTGCAGTTTTTTAAAAAAAAAAAGACTGAGATCTACATGTCAAAGTAATGTGTCTGTATATTGGTTTAAGACATGGTAAAATGTATATTTAAAAATTAAACATTTTTTGCATTCATTATTTTATATTGCACTGAGTCAGTTAAGGCTAGTGTGCACCCTTAATCAGATATTAGCCCTGACACCAAAAGCTATAGTGTACAATTAAAATATGAATATTAATTATTTTTAAACACAGTGATTAGCTTTTTACATTAAGTTTTAGTTTAATCCTTAAGGAAATGTGAATTTCAGTTTCCAAGAAAATGTTTTGAAAAACTGTCAAAATGGAAAAGTTAAACAACCAAACATGTATTTATAGTCTACATGAGTAGCATGAAGAGAATTGTTACCCATAATATTATATCAGTCATTGTAATTACCATTAACTGGATGATAATTAAGTATAAGACAAGGTGGTCAGTGAAATCTGCACATTTATTGTCATTACAAGCATAGGTGGCCATTATACTATTATCTCTTCTATACAGGTGAAGAAACTGAGGCAGGGATACCAACTTATTGCAAAATGCAATCTCATACAGTATAGTCTAAATATGTGTTTATTTTATAGTCAAGTATAAGACAGAAAACATTACCAAGAATTGATTTTACATCTTTGAGAACTAAAAGTGATTTAATCTCATATTCTCTCTCTCTCTCTCTCTCTCTCTCTCTCTCTCTCTCTTTCTCTCTCTCTCTCTCTCTCTCTCTCTCTCTCTCTCTCTCCCCAGTGTGTGTGTGTGTGTGCTTCATGTATGATGTCTGAATATATGTGTGTTCAGGTGAATGTCTGTGCACATGTGCACAGAATAGAGATTGACAATGGGTGTCTTGCTCTAATCCTCTCAGCCGTATTCTCTTGAGACAGGGTCTCTCAATGAACCTGGAGTTAGGCTGGTGGCCAGCGTGCTCCAGCAATCCTCCTGTCCTTGTCTCCATGGCAATGGGGTCACAGCACTTGTAGCCACGCTCAGCTTTTTATGTGGATGCTGGGATTCAATCTCGGATCCTCATGAACGAGTACCAGTGCTATTCTTTCCCGCCTGGCTGTCTCTTCAGCCCCAGTGGGAATGCTTATGTAGATAAAACAGCAGCAACAGCAGTGATACAAGGTCACAATGGAAGACATGTGGCTTATTAGTTAGGGTCTACAACTGCAATGCTGTTTGTAGAGTCAAGCTTGACTGCAGAACTTATTTATTCCAGTGAGTTATTGTTGCCTGTGCTATTTTGGTCACTCTTGTTTGTGCTTCTGGGTGCATGTGATGGGGCTGCAGGGCTGCCTTATCTGTCTGTTTGGAAGGCATTTCTTCACAGCTACAGCCCTGTTTACTCATTGGCTATCTGTTAGTTCACTTCTCTTCCCGGGGTGAAGTGCCTGTGCTTGCAGCGTTGGGTATCTGGCCAGATGACTAAGAACTCTGCCCAGCTTTATGAAGCTAGGTCATCCTCGTTCCCATGAGAGGCAATTTCGGCAGAAGACCAAGGTTTCACCACAGTGTCAGACTCACAACTGGATAGGTAATTAAAAAACTGCCTAGTCTTGTTTTTAAAATGTGGTGTGAGCTGCTTCTTCTTCTTCTTCTTCTTCTTCTTCTTCTTCTTCTTCTCCTTCTTCATTTTCTTCTTCT
Source organism: Apodemus sylvaticus (assembly GCF_947179515.1). Taxonomy (NCBI): domain Eukaryota; kingdom Metazoa; phylum Chordata; class Mammalia; order Rodentia; family Muridae; genus Apodemus; species Apodemus sylvaticus. The sequence goes on from NC_067484.1 coordinate 85,363,677, forward strand.
TCATTTTATCAGAATGTAGAATAAGCTCATACACAAGTATTAGGCTTTTACAGACAAAGCAATGACATGGAAAGATCATTAAGTAGTCTAAAAGTTATACACACACACACACACACACACACACACACACAAACATATGAATTCTATATAAAATAGTCTAAAACACACACATTAATTTCTATATTATTTTCAGAGCTTTATCTCATTTGAAATGTGGGTAGTCAGACGTCACACAAATACCTTTCCAGTCCTAACATCATTCCTTGTGTGCTACGAGGATACTGAAGTATTATGGTCATGGGAAAGGCATGCTGAAATTATAGGTTTGAAAGATTACTTGGACAATAGTTGGTAGGAGCAATGGGAACACTTAGAAATTATAGGCTAAAGGTTGTTGGGTCTTCTGCACCAATCAAAGCAGAGGTGAGGAAGAGCTAAGTAAATGCAGAGGCAGTGGGTGCCACAGGGAAGGATCAAGGGAGAGTTTCTGGACTGACAGGATCCACAAGGTTGGAGAGCAGATGGGAATGGGAAGGGAGATAAAGAGCAGGTGGAATCTCTGGAGCTAGCAGTGCTAAAACGTGGTCTAGGACTGGAGGCAGGAGAATGCTGGAGGTGCTGGAGAGATGCCAGATAAAGGCATGTAGCCACTGAGCAAAACCTAGCTTGGGTTTGTAATGCTGAGCTGCATCCTCTCGGGTGGAGCTGTTAAAACCACGGGAGAATTGGATACTTGTAAAATGAAAAATTCGTCAAAGAAACAGCCTGTGGCCGAGGATGGCACAGGGAACTCTAACTGGGAGTAACTGGAAAGTTGGGGTGTGGAGAGCTGAGGGTGGAGTGGTGGTAGTGGTTGTGAAGGGGCAGAGACAAGGAAGAGAGATACATAGGGAGAAAGAGAGAGGGAGAAAGAGAAGAAGAAAGGGAACGAGGGAGCTGGAGGGAGGAAAGCAGGCGTGAAAGGGTACCGCACAGATCAGAGGAAATAAAAGGATCCACAGAGGTCAAAGGCAAGGCATTAGAAGACCAAATGTAAGGACAGATGATGTTAAAAAACTGAGCTGTGTGAAATTAGAGGAAATCCTGGAGTTCCAGGGTCCTTCCAGAGAACGTTTTCAGCTGGGCAGGACAAATATTGGCCTTACTAAAAGAGAACAAGGGGTGAAGAGAAATTGGAAGACATAAAATTTCTTTCCCAGGAATTTTGATAACAGAAAAAGAGAAAGACAGAGTTGTAGCATTAGGTGTGGGAATCAGGGAAAATTTTGTGGAGGAGGGAGATACTATGTTTGAAAGTTGAGAAGGGATTTTGATTAGAAAGAAGCTTATTTTTAAAAAGAGGCATAGCAGAAAAAGCAGGAGCGGATAGGCTGGAAAAAGCAAAAAGAGAGAGGGAGGATGGGGATTAGGATAAACTGATTGGGAAAGCAAGGTCAGAGAACACTTGTTCTAAATGACCCTAAATGATAATATTTTGACAACGATAGCTTGGGCTCAGAAATAATTCTGGAATGTCTGCAATGTAGACCTTAACTGCATTTCCCTCAGAACATGGGCTATCAAGTATTCAGCAACTCTACTCTCTTGCCCCCTGGAAACCTTATCTTTCTATGCCTCTGCCTCATCTCACTAACACTGAAAACTAAATTCTCTTGGAGTCCAAAAGCTGTATAACCTTAGTAAATAATTAATCTCAATAAGCTCTTTCCTACACACCTGCTTCCACGGCCAATCAAAGTTCATTTATTTAAAAGCCACAGGATGCAAATTCATGGCACTTGTAATGATTATCCATGTAAAGTGAATTTTAACAAGTTTTTTTTTATTCATTTGGATATAATAAAAATTGGCTTGAGGGTAATTTTTATGAGGAAAATGTCCTATATTAATAATAGTGAGGAAGTGGCAATTTGTTGAATAAAATGTTTTTGTTAATTATTAGGTTTTTCACAATGATAAGCTAGAAAGAATGGGTAAAATAGAATGTTTCTTTACAAAACAAACAAACCCCCTCAAAATAAACAGCAAAACAAAACACCTCTCTTTTATATTTCTTTTAGATTTGTCTGACAAAGGCTATGATGTTTGGGCTGGTCATACTTTGGTGTGTTAATTTCTTCTATTTATTCATGGTTTGTTCATTTGTCTAAGACAGCATGGCAACTTTAAAGCAGTGCTTCTCAACCTTCTCAGTCAAAGGTTATGACCCGTCTGGGGTCGAACAACCCTTTCACAGGGGTCACGTATCAGATACCCTGCATATAAGATTATGATTTGTGACAGTAGAAAATTATAGCTATGAAGTAACATGAAATCATGTATGGCTGTTGACCACTACACCATGAAGGGACTGTATGAAAGAGTTACAGCCTTTGGAAGCTTGAGACCTTTGAACATTCTGCTAAGCTTTGGTTGACATTTCAGGTGGTTCAACACTATATCACAAGATGCTGGGATAAGGCAACAGCATTATTTTTACGCTGACTTCCTAGAGAGCATATATTTTTGGAGCGTGTATTGGAAAAGAAACTTGAGCTATGCTGAATTTCCCTTTCGGTGTTACTGTCCTGAGCACGGAGACACCGAGGAGCAGTCTTGTATTGGCTGAGAGAGCTGTGTGTGGTACCAAGGTTAATCAGACGTGGGGCTTGCCTTCAAATAGCTTAGAGTTAAAGAGTTTCAAAAGCAGCAATCAGCTGTTAATTTGTAGGAATGTGATTCTAATTAGACAAGTACAAAAGACTGTACTCATGCTCACAGAGCAATTAAGAGCATGGATCACCAGCCATTGGCATGAGAAAAGTTGGACCTATCTAAGACCATTACAAGAGTTTGCACGCCAAGCATAACTTGTACAAGTGGCATGACCCAGCACTCCGGAGGGTGTTAAGTCAGCTGAAGGAGCAGAAGAAATTTACCCACAATGCCCAGCAGACAAAGCTTCCTGCCTGCGCACTAGGAAATGTCTGTTAGGATGCCAGGATTTTCAGCAACAGAGTCCTTGTTGAGTGCAGAATAGAGAGGTATCAGAAGGCAAGTGGTGTGCATAGGGACCAGGGGTCAGGTACGTCTTGATTCATCCCTACCACATGCATGCTTTAGCTTTTCTTGCCACTGAAATGCTTTCTTTCACACTGGGACAGCCCCAATTGCCCGGGATGGATTTGTCCTCCTCATTCATGTGAAGTGGAAGGAAGTCACTATTCCTAAATTGTCCGAAAATTAAAAAGCTTTTGCGAACACCACATTTGTGGAGATGATCCTGTGTAACTACAGTTTCTGTTTCACTAACCGTAGGGGACTAGAAACACAAATTTTTAGGGAAGTGCTTCCCTCTGCAACATAATATATGTGCAGACAAGCGTCAGGTTCCCTGCTAGATTGTCTTCTGTTTGCTCTATAGCAGCTCTTTAGTATTTTTCTTACTTTTGGTGTCAGTTAACATAAGTAAGGGAATGTTCAATATTTGGTTCAAATAACTTAATAAATTATGTCATAAATGAGTACCATTTTGACTCCTGCTTGTATTCTTAAAAAGTTCAATCATGTTCACATTGTGGGGTTAGTTTATTGGGCATTTATAAACTTTGTTTTTAATTGAATGAAATAGTAATCTCATAAAGATATCATGAAAAGGATAGAGTAGAGCCTACTGTAGTGGTTATGCATATAACTGAAGCACTGAGGAGGCTGAGACAGGAGGATGTGTTTAAGACCAGCATGGGCTACCTCGTGAGTGCAGCCTAGGCTGAGCTGCAGAGGAAGACCTGGAATCAAAAATCTGAAACCAAACAAAAACCAAAACTATGACTAGCATTATTTTTGTTAACGGATAAAAGGATTCCCCTCCCCCAATCCCTGTGTTCTTTTAGCTTATCCTGCAGAAGTTGCCTCTATAGAAAAAGATGTCTTCAGATTTGTACTCATGTTTAGTGGATTAATCAGACCTGGCAACTTTGCAGGTGAACTTTTAAGCAATCTCTAGAGTTCTCAGATCTTACTGTTTTCTCTCTCATAGAGGTTGAGGTGTTCCCTTCGTAATCATCACAACCATCAGCAAAGATGAAGTTGGTTTTGTTGTTGTTGTTGTTGTACAGGTAACACTGTTCTGTGGCATGAAAAATTACAATATTCCTTCCATTTATTGAAATAGATAGATAGATAGATAGATAGACTGGTAGATGATAGACAGATGAGAGATGACAGATGATAGAAGATGGATAGATTGATTGATAGATGAGAGATAGATGATAGATAAGAGGGAGGGATGAGGATGAAGAAGGGGAGGAAGGAGATGTGGAAGAGGAGGAAGACGACGAGGAGGAAGAGTCAGTTCATGTCTTCAGTTTCTAGTGCTGTAACAGATTTGAGCTACCGTCTATTCTGGTGAATGTCTGAATCAGTAGAAAGCTCATGCAGCAAACTTGGTCCCTTTAGGAGTAATTTCTCCGCTGTAGTCTCTCTGACCTAACTTACTTCTTTAGGGAAGGGTTAAAGCATGCACTTCCACATGTGCTGAGCAGGTCCTGAAATACACCACCAACACATAGCTGCCCAGTTCTCTAAACAGCTTTATATAAAAATATTATCAGCTTTCACATTTAAAATATATTGGCATTTTTAAAATATATTCCTAACATGGATTTTTATTGATTGACTTTTAACAGTGAAGAATATAGACTTCAAATTGTTTTTCCCTCTTTTTACCTTCATAGACACTCAGTGAGGCTAGGGACAAAAGACCAGGACTGCAAAATTAATCTGCTAAAATTAGCAGTGAAAATAGGATGGATTCTCAAGGCCTTCAAAAGTGAAATGTTTTACCAAAAAGTTGAATTAACCTGGAAATACATTGTTGTAAGTCGCTACAGTAAACATTTCTAAAGATGGGCTGTGGAGATGGCTCTGTGGTGAAGAGCATGTGCTGCTCTTGCAGAGGACTGAACTCAGTTCTCAGCACCCACACTCCTTGATTCATCAGCACCTGCAACTCCTGCTCCAGGGTGCCTGCACAGTTGTGGCATACACTCACACAGACTCACCTCCCCCCCCCCACACACACACGTTAAAACAAATAAAGACAAGGCATCTGAGAAACACATCTTAGACTTCACAGTAAATATGGCCACAGACTCTTCACCTTTTCTAAACCTCTCTCTCTCTCTCTCTCTCTCTCTCTCTCTCTCTCCCTCTCTCTTTCACTCTCTGTGTCTGTCTTCTCCAAGCCAAGAGAATAAACTGTACATTTCCAGACACCTCTTCCCCTAGGCAGATAGTTCCATGAGGACTTTGATAAGATCATATATTTTATTGACAAATCATTAACCAAGAAATGGTTAATGGTTAGCTGTTTGGAAGAGTTTTGTAAAATGCAGACAATTAGAAATAATTGTATAAACCAAGAAACAAAGAGCTATTCATAAATTCAGTGAAAGTCAGCACATAGGTACCGAAACAGTGTAAATGAGTAGAAATGCTACAAGAAGCCTTGAGGAGTCAAATTTATATGAAATTACAAGTTAAAGTATTTGATTATTTAGCACTACACAGGCATTCCTGTATAATAATTATCGATTTCTTTCCCCATAGCCCAGGTTGTGACATTAACTGGGCCTAATACATCAATTATAAAATCGTATGGGAACAGCAGTTGTCACCCGTGAAGGGTGGCTTTGAACTTAAGCTACTGAGAGTCACTTGTAACTCAATGTTACTACTCATGGCCCCCTGCCCTTGGAGCATTCACTCCTGAGAACCGAGCCCAGGGAGGCCCTGGTGCACGGCAGGCAAGCATCCCATCACTGAACAACACCCCCAGCCCCACAGCCCCTCGTCATGAATGAAATGACCTCAAACTAGCTAGCACATAGTGAATCAAAACTCCAACTTGTTGCGATACGAATCCAACATTCCAGTTCAAAAATCAAGCAAGTAAAAACAAAGAAGGGCCGCGTCCTGCCAAAAGCCATTTAGCTGATGGCCCTTGCCCTTTGAGATGACATTTATCCTACTTGGAGAGAGACTATGACTTTAATACTTTTTGTGGAATATGAATCCTGGCGTGACACATTTATGAAGTGTAAGAGAAAATGGGTGGCTGGTAAGGGGGCAACAATAAATCACTGCACTGCATGGTTTGCCTAATAGGTGTACAGCTTCTGTGCCACATTCGTACTGAGGACAAGGACAGCAGCAATTAACTTACCCCTTAATTAAGCTCATCTCATCACCTGCCATATTATTTATATGGAACCCCTGTATTTGCAGTTTTTGAAATTAGCAATGGAACTTTTCATTCAAGCTCTAAACAAGGGGTTTGGGGTTAGTAAGATGGATCCTGACAACATATGGGAGGGAAGAGATTGCTTGGACTGTGGGGTTCATCACAGACAGCTGCAATCCTCGTGTCTACAAATCCTTTCCTGACTTTACAACACACTGTCAGTCTGTCAATCAAAATACCCAGAGAAGGGGAAATGTTTCAATTGATCACCCAGACAACCTGGAATATCCAGTTGAAAAGCTCCTGCCAATGAGAATTTGAACAAGCAAACACAGCAACTTTGGATCTTTCCTAAATTCACTGTTTTTCCAGAGTGACCAACCATTGACTGGGATGTCAGACATGGTTTGGTGAGTGAACTCTGGGACATTAATATGATCTGGAGTCTTCAATTAAAGAGAGAAACACCACTTAAAACCTCAGTACATAAAAACCACCTTGTCATTAACGTAAACTTTTAATGGTTTAGCATAGAAGTACCTGGAAATAACATTCTCTGAAAAGTCCTCGCTTGGCTCTGCTAGGGGCGTAAAGGATGCTGCCAGCAGAATCCACTTACCAGGAAAGCGAGCAGGGCAGCTGTGCTGAAGGAGCGCCAGTCCATCGCTGCAGCCGGCTCCTGTTACATCCACAACCCGGGGAGTTTGTTTGCTCTCCTCTGTACTTTTTCTTTCTCCCACTCTGCTGGTGTCTGATTAAAATAATTTCCCAGTAGATGTTCTTACATGCAGGCTTTGAGGTGTTTCTGCCTTCCGCTGGGAGAAGGAGGGAAGGTACGTATAACCAGTCTGGATCCCCACCCTAAAAACTTGGGCTGGTCTCAGTGAAATGCTTGACAAGATCATCATTGCTCCCAGGTAAACGCTAAGGGACACACCCTTCTGCCAGCTGAAAAGCTGCTCTCTATGGGGGTGGGACTTGCCTCTCCTCTACTGAAAGCTTTTGGTGGCAGACAGTCAAAATGGCCAAAGCATGGGGGCTCCTGCTCGTGCTGAAAGGCTTCTCAGCTGTTCAGAAGTTCTCAGCTCCTCATTAGATTAGTAAGATGAGTATATTTGGAGTGTCTGTGTCATTCGTAGACTCGCATAGCTTATGTTCAGAGCCAAACCCTCAGGTCACAGTAGAAAATTATAAGCTTTTCATTTTCGTAGATGTTAGGAAAGATGCAGCTAGTTCCAAAGCTGTTAAGATTAAAAATTACTAATGAGGAGTGAAGATTTTTAAAAAAGCATTTCGAACAAACAAGACATAACCTTTCCGATCATTTGCTTCTTTGTGTAATTCCTGTTCTCTTTTACCTGACCTGTCTAAGTCCAGGAAGGTTCCCTTTTCTCTCTATGGGTATTTTTTTCTCCCTCTTTAATTTTCTCATCTTAAAGGGCCTGTCCTTTTAAAATGCTTTAAAACAAACTTGAAAATTTTCACCCAGGTAGATTCGGAGGAAGCAGCCACAGCCTCCAGTTAAAATCCTGTTGAAGCCCAGAGCTGAAATACTAATGAGAATACAGAAGATGCACTTCAGGTGAGGTGGTTAAAAGTCAGCGTAGATTCCCAAGCATTGGGCCAAGACTGCACACGGAGCCAATTAGGACACGGGGGAAGGCTGCCCACACATGCAGTGCCGCGAGAGCTTGAGGTGAGCAAGAATGTTGACCCATGCACAGCAACAGTCAAAGACTCATGGGATATCTTCCCTTAAATACCCTCTCAGAAACCTGGACTGGAGCTGCACATCCTCAGGGTTTGTTATGGACCCCTGAAGCAAGGCTAGTGCGATGACCACGTAGATGATTGTCAGAGAATACTAAACTTGTCCCAGAAAAGGAAGATCTCTCTGTGGACCAGACTCTACAGTAGTTTGCTGTTGATGTGTCATCAACACTTGACAGTGGTTTGAAATGTCACATGACTCACTGGAGAAATCATTGGGTGGAAAAGGGCCTCTTGTGTTCGCAGTGACTGAAAAATGGTTGGTAGGAATTGGTTACTGTGACTAAACAATAATGAGAGGGGCAGGCCGAATTTCTCATTAGGAAATGAGAAGGTGAGGGTCCACTTATGACTCAGTTTGAACAATGTATTAGTAAATAGATCATGTGACCAGGAATGACAGAACACCCACTAGACGCCAAAGACAGGAGGACCGACTCTTGTAGGCTGGCACGACAAGGGAATATTCCATCCAGCTGGAATTCTGGGCTTGCTGCCAGGAAGCCCATAGCCCTCCTTCACCCACTGAATTATCCTTCCCTGAGCCCATCCCTGGCTCCACCCTAACTCAAGGCCCTGCCCCAACAATCCCAACCAACCAGATGGTGTGGGGGACAAGCAACTTATCTAGCAGCATTCTGGGGAGGAGTTAGACTTGAGCACCAATCTTGTGGAGCAGTGACATTCTCAACGGGAGAATCAGCCAAATCAAGCAAAGTGGGGAGGATGCTTACAAGTCTCCCCTGCTCTTCCTTTGCCTCCTTTTTTGTCTTTTCATCTTTCAGTGTCATCTAAGTTTCTTCCTTTCTATTTTATTTTATTTATTTTTTTAGACATAGTTTCTATGTATTGCCCTGGCTGTCCTAGAACTCACTCTGTAGACCAGGCTGGCCTTGAACTCAGAACTCTACCTGCCTCTGCCTCTCAAGTGCTGGGACTCAAGGCATGTGCACCTCTGCCCGGTGCCATCTAAGTTTCTGCAATGCAACTGAAGAATGCCTTCACTTTCGTAGAACGTGGTGCATATATGTGTTTGCATGTGCTTGCTACTTTGGTTTCAGTTTTCAACTGGCCCTTGATTTTTTAAGGTGAAGTTTCTTTACACAGTCCAAGCTGGCCTTCGACTTAGCACCTCCTAGCCAGAGCCAGACTAGAGTTGGGGTCACAGTTAGGTGTCATTGTGTTTGCTTACCATTATTTGCCTTTTCAAAAGGAATTTCATCAGTCATGAGCTCAGACCCTTTTCCTGACTCTGTGCCACTCCCAGGTCCTGATGCTAAGGAGTGAAGCTCCCTTGAGACAAACCGTGTGAGTTTTCTCACTCTCCTTTCAAATGGTGTATGCTCTGCAGCCCCTTCCTCACTGTGGTGGAAATAACTGCTACTCAGTTTGTGCCTGCCCATTTCCACACACCCCACACTCCCCTCAGTCCTGGTTACTGTATATATCAATTCTCATTTCATAGAAATTTTTTATGAAATTTGGCAGGGGAGAGGGTAATTTTGAGTTGGAGTTTCCCTAGTGAGCTGACCAAATCGGTCAATAGAACTTCCCCCTTTCTTGATAATACATGGTAAACCCTGGAATGTCACCCCAAAAGGATGGCATTTCTGCCTTTGCTCAGCACCTGGAATAGCGTAACACTTTCTTGGAACACAAATCTTTAAGGGGAATAGATTATGCTAAGATAGAATTCTGTGGGCATAATTTATGGAATTTACTGTTTATCTGACCTCTTTTTCAGAATGCCCAGAGCCGACACTCACATTTCAGGAAAACCTTTGAGACTATGCTACTTTGATTGATGAGAACCTCTAGCTTCAATATGTGTCACAATTATCTTACCCGACCCTACATATAGAGCACAGATGAGGGGGTTTCAACCACAGCACTTATAAACCCATCAGTGGTGCAGGCCTGTGGTCCTGATCTAGGAGGTAGAAAAAGGAGGGCAGATATTCAATGTCATTCTCAGTTACAGAATGAACTTGAGGTCAATTCATAAAATTTGTTTTATGCCTGTCATAGTTTTACAGCGATGTCATGTTTCATATTGCTCACAATGAGGGATGCCTTAACGAGTTATGTCACAGAAACGCCCAAGAGATTGGTGTCTGCATTAGAGGAAAAAAATATTTTGCTCATATATAAAAGAAACAAAGTGCAATTTTATGTTTAATAAATTGCTGCCTCAAAAAAGTAGCTTTGAAAGTAGTTATGGGGATGTTTAGGGAATTTTAAACAGGATTATTAGAGAATTCGTATAAGGTTTTCCAGAGTAGGTCACATTATGTATTTATATAAGCACACACACACATATGTATTACATATGCTTAATTATGAAAGGAACCCTCGTGATAACATAAATTTCCTCTTGTGGCTCAGCAATTAAAATAAATGAAATACATATAGTAAAATGTTAGCAACTGTTAATGCTCAATGGTAGTAGAAGGTATTCTCTGGTTTTTTTGTTTGTTTGTTCGTTTTGATTTAAAGATTTCATAATAAAATAAAAGCAATAGACTAGAGTAGGAGTTTAAAATGATAAATGTAGATTAAACCTGGCTATTGGCCTGGAATGCCACCAACCTCACAGGATCCTAAGTAGGGTTTATGGGTAATTTCATTCTGCACAGGCAACACTGAGTTTTTGTAGAGAGCAGGAGGTCAAAAAAGCTTCGGAGATACCTGCTTATCTATAAGCACAAGACAGTTTGACTGTCTAATTTTATAGACAGTAGTGACTGGTGTTTGCTCGCAGTACTTTTCATCAATGGCTTTGGGAGTGAGCAGTCCATCTACTGTTTTTTCAGTGTTTTCAGAAATTATTGCCTTTGCTGTGTTTTTAAAATTCAGTTCCACCAACATTTCTTTTTTTTTTTTTTACTGGATATTTTCTTTATTTACATTTCAAATGTTATTCCCTTTCTCTGTTTCCCCTCCAAAAACCCCCTATCCCCTCCCCCCTGCCCCTGCTCACCAACACACCCACTCCTGTTTCCCTGTCCTGGAATTCCCCTATACTGGGGCATCGAGCCTTCTCAGGACCAAGGGCCTCTCCTCTCATTGATGTCCAACAAGGCCATCCTCTGCTGCATATGCATCTGGAGCCATGGGTCCCTCCATGTGTACTCTTTGGTTGGTGGTTTAGGCCCTGGGTGCTCTGGGGGTTCTGGGTGGCTCATATCATTGTTCCTCCTGTGGCTGCAAACACCTTTAGCTCCTTGGTCCTTTCTCTAGCTTCTCCATTGGGGATCCTGCACTCAGTCCAATGGTTAGCTGCGAGCATCCACCTCTGTACTTGTCAGGCACTGGCAGAGCCTCTCAGGAGACAGCTAAATCAAGCTTCTGTCAGCAAGTACTTGTTGGCATCCACAATATTGTCTGGGATTGGTAACTGCATATGGGATGGATACCCAGGTGGGGCAGTCTCTGGATGGCCTTTCCTTCAGTCTCTGCTCCACACTTTGTCTCTGTATCTCCTCCCATGGATATTTTGATCCCCCTTCTAAGAAGGACCGAAGTATCCACACTTTGGTCTTCTTTCTTCTTGAGCTTCATGTGGTCTGTGAATTGTATCTTGGGTATTCCAAGCTTCTGGGCTAATATCCACTTATCAGTGAGTGCACATGTGATTGGGTTACCTCACGATGATATTTTCTAGTTCCATCCATTTGCCTAAGAATTTCATGAATTCATTGTTTTTAATAGCTGAGTAGTACTTCATTGTGTACATGTACCACATTTTCTGTATCCATCCCTCTGTTGAGGGACATCTGAGTTCTTTCCAGCTTCGGCTATGAACATAATGGAGCATATGTCCTTATTACACGTTGTAGCATCTTCTGGGAATATGCCCAGGAGTGGTATAGCTGGGTCCTCAGATAGTAAGTACTATGGTCCAATTTTTTGAGGAACTGCCAAAATGATTTCCAGCATGGTTGTACTAGTTTGCAATCCCACCAGTAATAAAGGGACATTTCTCTTTCTCCACATCCTCACCAGCATCTGCTGTAACCTTAGTTTTTGATCTTAGACATTCTGACTGGTGTGAGGTAGAATCTTGATTTGCATTTCCCTGATGACTAAGGATGTTGAACATTTTTTTAGGTGCTTCTCAGTCATTCAGTATTCCTCAGTTGAGAATTCTTTGTTTACCTCTGTATCCCATTTTTTTATAAGGTTATTTTGTTCTCTGGAGTCTAACTTCTTGAGTTCTTTGTATATATTGGATATCAGTCCTCTGTCAGATGTAGGATTGCTAATGATCTTTTCCTAATCTGTTCGTTGACACTTTGTTCTATTGACAGCGTCCTTGCCTTATAGAAGCTTTGCAATTTTATGAGGTCCCATTTGTCAATTCTTGGTCAACACTAATAGAGCATAAGCTATTAGTGTTCTGTCCAGGAAATTTCCCCTGTGCCCATGTGCTTGGGGCTCTTCCCCGCTTTCTTTTCTATTAGTTTCAGTGTATCTGATTTTATGTGGAGGTCCTTGATTCACTTGGACTTGAGCTTTGTACAAGGAGATGAGAATGGATCAATTTGTATTCTTCTATATGCTAACCAACAGTTGAACCAGCACCATTTGAAAATGCTGTCTTTTTTCCACTGGATTGTTTTAGCTCCTTTGTTGAAGATCAAGTGGCCCTGCATGTGTGGGTTCATTTCTGAGTCTTCAATTCTATTCCATTGGTCTACCTGGCTGTCACTGTACCAATACCATGAAGTTTTTATCATGATTGCTCTGTAGTACTGCTTGATGTCAGGGATGGTAATTCAGCCAGAAGTTATTTTATTGTTGACAATAGTTTTTGCTATCATGGGGTTTTTGTTATTCCAGATAAATCTGAAAATTTCTCTTTCTAGCTCTATGAAGAATTGATTTGGAATTTTGATGGAGATTGCATTGAATCGGTAGATTATTTTCATCAAGATGGCCATTTTCACTATATTTATCTCTACAAATCCATGAGCATGGGAGATCTTTCCAACTTCTGAGATGTTCTTCAATTTCTTTCTTCATAGACTAGAAGTTCTTGTTATACAGATCTTTCAATTGCTTGGTTAGAGACACACAAAGGTATGTAATATTATTTGTGATTATTATGAAAGGTGTCGTTTCCTTAATTTCTTTCTCAGACTGTTTATCCTTTGAGTAGAGGAAGGCCACTGATTTGTTTGAGTTAATTTTATACCTAGACACTTTGCTGAAGTCATTTATCAGGTTTAGGTGTTCTCTGATAGAATTTTTGGGGTCACTTAAGTATACTATCACATCATCTGTAAATAGTGATATTTTGACTTCTTCCTTTCCAATCTGTATCCCTTTGACCTCCTTTTGTTCTCCAATTGCTTTGGCTAGGACTTTGAGTACAATATTGAACAGGTAGGGAGAGAGTGGATAGCCTTGTCTAGTCCCTGATTTTAGTGAGATTGCTTCAAGTTTCTCTCCATTTAGTTTGATGTTGGCTACTAGTTTGCTGTGTATAGCTTTTACTATGCTTAGGTATGGGCCTCGAATTCCTGATCTTTCCAATACTTTTATCATTAATGGGTGTTGGATTTTGCCAAATGCTTTCTCAGCATCTAATATAATGATCATGTGTTTTTTCCTTGAGTTTGTTTGTATAGTGGATTACATTGATGGATTTCCATATGTTGAACTATCCCTACCTCCCTGGGATGAAGCCTACTTAATCATGGTGAGTGATCATTTTGATGTGTTCTTGTATTCGGTTGGCAAGAATTTTATTGAGTATTGCTGCATTGATATTCATAAGTGAAACTGGTCTGAAGTCTCTTTCTTTGTTGGGTTTTTGTGGGGTTTACGTGTCAGAGTAATTGTGTCTTCATAGAATGAATTGGGTAGTGTTTCTTCCATTTCTAATTTGTGGAATTGTTTGAAGAGTATTAGGTCTTCTTTGAAGGTCTGATTGAACTCTACACTGAACCCATCTGGTCCTGGGATTTTTTTGGTTGGGAGACTATTAATGACTGTTTCCATTTCTTTAGGGGTTAAGGGACTGTTGAGATTGCTTATCTGATCCTGATTTAACTTTGGTACATGTTGTCTGTCTAGAAAATTATCCATTTCATTCAGATTTTCCAGTTTTGTTGAGTATAGGCTTTTGTGGTAGGATCTGATGATGTTTTAGATTTCCTCAGTTTCTGTTGCTAAGTATCCCTTTTCATTTCTGATTTGGTTGATTTGGATACTGTCTCTGTGCCATCTGGTTAGTTTGACTAAGGGTTTATCTTTTTTCTCAAAAGCAGGTCCTGGTTTTGTTGATTCTTTGTATAGTTCTTTTTGTTTCTACTTGGTTGATTTGAGCCCTGACTTTATTTCCTGTTGTCTACTCCTCTTTTGTGTTTTTGCTCCTTTTTGTTCTAGAGCTTTTAGATGTGCTGTCAAGCTGCTAGTATATGCTCTCTCCATTTTTTTTTTTTGAGGCACTCAGAGCTATGAGTTTTCCTCTTAGCACTGCTTTCATTGTGTCCCATAAATTTGGGTATGTGGTGGCTTTATTTTCATTACATTCTAAAAAGTTTTTAATTTCTTTCTTTATTGCTTTCTTGACCAAGTTACCATTGAATAGCGCATTGTCCAACTTCCACGTACAAGTGGACTTTCTGTTGTTTTTGTTGTTATTGAAGACCAGCATGGGATTCATTCAATCTTTTTGTATCTGTTGAGTCCTGTTTTGTGACTGATTATATGGTCGATACCATGAAGCTCTTAGAAGAAAGTATATTCTTTTGTTTTAGGATGAAATGTCCTATAGACATCTGTTTAAATCCATTTGGTTCATAACTTCTTTTAGTTTTACTGTGTTTCCATGATCTGTCCATTGATGAAAATGGGGTGTTGAAGTCTCCCACTATTATTGTGTGAGGTGCAATGTGTGCTTTGAGCTTTAGTAAAGTTTCTTTTATGAAGGTGGGTTCCCTTACATTTGGAGCATAGATGCTCAGAATTGAGAGTTCATCTTGGTAGACTTTTCCTTTGATGAGTATGAAGTGTCCTGCCTTATCATTTTTGACAACTTTTGGTTGAAAGTCAATTTTATTTGATATTAGAATGGCTACTCTAGCTTGCTTCTTGGGACCATTTGCTTGGAAATTTTTTCCATCCTTTTACTATGAGGTAGTAGTGTCTGTCTTTGTCACTGAGGTGGGTTTGATGTATGCAGCAAAATGTTGGGTCTTGTTTACTTATCCAGTCTGTTAGTCTAGGTCTTTTTATTGGGGAATTGAGTCCGTTGATATTAAGGGATGTTAAGGAAAAGTGATTGTTGCTTACTGTTACTTTTGTTATTATGTGGAATGTTGTTCATGTGGCTATTTTCTTTTGGTTTTGTTGAAAGATTACTTTCTTGTTTTTTCTAGGGTATAGTTTCCCTCTTTGTGTTGGCATTTTTCATCTATTATCCTTTGTAATGCTGGATTTGTGGAATGGTATAGTGTACATTTTTTTTTTGTCATGGAATATCTTGGTTTCTCCATCTATGGTAATTGAGAGTTTTGCTGGGTATAGTAGCCTGGGCTGGCATTTGTGTTCTCTTAGGGGTCTGTATGAGGTCTGCCTAGGATCTTCTGGCTTTTATAGTCTTTGATGAGAAGTCTGGTGTAATTTTGATAGGTCTGCCTTTATATGTTACTTGACCTATTTCCCTTACTGCTTTTAATATTCTTTCTTTGTTTTATGCATTTGGTGTTTTGATTATTATGTGATGGGAGAAATTTCTTTTCTGGCCCAATCTATTTGGAGTTTTTAGGCTTCTTGTCTGTTTACGGGCATCTCTTTCTTTAGGTTAGGGAAGTTTTCTTCTAGAATTTTGTTGAAGATATTTACTGGCCCTTTAAGTTGGGAATCTTCACTCTCTTTTGTACCTATACTCCTTAGGTTTGGTCTTCTCATTGTGTCCTGGATTTCCTGGATGTTTTGGATCAGGAGCTTTTTGCATTTTGCATTTTCTTTGACTATTGTGTCAATGCTTCCTATGGTATCTTCTGCACCTGATATTCTCTCTTCTATCTCTTATATTCTGTTGGTGATGCTTGTATCTATGACTGCTGATCACCTTCCTAGGCTTTCTGTCTCCAGAGTTGTCTCCCTTTGTGATTACTTTATTGTGTCTATTTCCATTTTTAGATCCTGGATGGTTTTGTTCAATTTTGTGTTTCCTCTATAAGGGTATCTACTTGTTTACCTGTATTTCTTTAAGGGAGTTATTTATGTCCTTCTTAAAGTCCTCTATAAGCATCATGAGATATAATTTGAAATCCAAATCTTGGTTTTCCAGTGTGTTGAGGTATTCAGAACTCTCTGTGGTGGAAAAACTGGGTTCTGATGATGCCATATTGCCTTGGTTTCTGTTGATAAGGTTCTTGCACTTTCCTGTTGCCATCTGGTTATCTCTGGTATTAGTTGGTCTTGCTGTCTCTGGCTGGAGCTTGTTCCTCCTGTTGGCCTGTAAGCCTTTGCCAGCACTCCTAGGAGACCAGCTCTCTCCTGGCAGAACCAGTGCATAGAGGGCTGTGGGAAAGCCCTAGCTTCCGGGTACAGATGCTGACCAGAAGGATCCTGTCCCAGCTGCTCCCCTACCAACATTTCTTAGGGCTGCTATGGACTGCTGGGTTGTAGGGATACACACACACACACACACACACACACACACCCATATATATGCATATATTCATAAAAGTTTCTATTTATGTACTATTGACTTGAGTGTGAACTGATGTAGCCCATGTGGAAATAAGTATAAGGATTTCTCAAAAATCTGGAAATAGATTGGCCATATAACTGACCTATATCTTTCCTGTGCATATTTTCAAAGGACTCTGTATCCTAGTTCAGAAATACTTGCTTATTCATGTTTATTGCTGCTATATTCACAACAACCAGGAAATGGAAATAGTTTAGGTATGCATTAGCTGATGAATGAATAACAGAAATGTGGATTGTAAACAAAGAATATAGAAAATAAAAAAATATGTATATATATATATATATAAAAGAAAATAAATGTACAAAAAAGAAATGTGGTACATATACACATAAAATGAAATTGTATAATTTGCAAGTAAATAAATAGAGCTACAAATAACTGGAGCGAAGTAAGGCAGACTTTGAAAAATGTAAACCTCATGTTCTCTCTCAAACATGGATGCTAGTTTTGAATCTTTAGATATGTGTATTTAGATTGGAGTACATAGAGAAGTCAGGAAATCAGTGAGGCCCATGGGATTAAATTTTATGGGAGTTGGGACACAGGTGGTATGAAGGAGAAAGGGAATAAGAGAATAGGAAGGGATAAATGTGATGGGGGATGGGAGGGCAGGTTAGAGGAAGGAATAACCAAACTTAAACGCTTGGAAAAATCCATATGTATATCTGCTCATTTTGGAAATTTTCTAAAATAAATACATATACTGCAGAGACAATACCTTCCACAGACACCCTGGGCTATCAACAAAAAGTCTATTTCTTGAGACTCTCATAGACATCCCAAACTTCGCAGGCTACTGTCACTGCGCCTGGGTGCTCTCCAGAGCCTGATCCACAAGCAGAAATCAAGCCAGTATCAATGCAGAAGCTTCGTTCCCTCATAGCTAGATTTTGTAGTGCTTGATGTCATATGCATATCAGCAGGAGAGAAAGGTCATCAAGAGTCCTACCAAACAGCTTGAATACTGAGAGCTACAATAACTGGCTTGGCAAAATATGCTCTGGTTCAATACTGGCACACATGTTGCGATAGTGACTGTGATAGCTTGAACATGAATGGCTCCCATAGGCTTATGTGTTTTAATGCTTGGTTCCCAGTTAGTGGAGCTCTTTGGGAAGGATTAACAGGCATGGCTGTGCTGGAGTAGGTGTATCCTTGGAGGAATGGTGTCACTGGGGTATATTTGAGGTTTCAAAAGCCTATGCCAATGCCAGCCTCTGTCTCCCTGTTTCTCTGTCTCTGTGTCTCTCTAGTTCTCTGCCTGCCTGCCTGCCTATGGACCAGGAGGATATAAGCTCTCAGCCACACCTGCTTGCATGTTACCATGCTTCTTGCCATGATGATAATGGCTAATCTTCTGAAAGAGTAAGAAATTCCCCAGTTAAGTATTTTCATTTATAAGAGTTGCTCTGTTTATGTTGTCTCTTCACAGCAATAGAACAGTAACAAAGATAGTAACAAACCACGTTATTACTGGATTTAAAATCTGTTACATGTGATGGAACGAACTCATGTTGGTCCCATTAACAGAGCCAAAAATCTGTGGCTGGCAAGGCCCCTAGGTCATAAAACCTAATGCTATTATTCTGCTAGTGGCCACAGTAATAAACTGCCACAAGTCAGTGTATCTCTCAGCCCTCATCACAGTAGTTTCCTTTTGCCATAGATGCTGATTAGCACAGAGACCCTGATCATATGTTGAGAAAAAGAAACTGTGGAGTGCTCATTTCTAAATGGGACATCCGTATCACACCTCTCTTCACAAGTTGTTGGGAGCACAGCATGTTCTTGTGCCACAGATCTCCAGAGAAACCAGGAAAGCTAAGCACACAGGATTGTCTTTCCAATGGGAAAGATGGAAAACCTGTTCTTCCACCCAGAAAGCTGAGAGTTGGAGGTGATTTACAGTCTGGTGACCTGCATTATTTATTGAGCCAACCATATCAAGCTCCTACAACGGAGTGGAGGTGGCTAGTAATCTAAGTGACCTTTACAGACCGGAACTCCCCAGCCCCCACAAAGAGGACTGGAGATATCTAATGGTCCAAATGACCCTCATAAGCAGAGGCTCCTGAAAGCCATGGATGCCTAATAATCTAAATGGCCCAAGAGCCAGAGGCTCCCCCAAGCTACTATAACTGGGACCAGAAGTGGTTAAGAGACCAAATGACTTCTAGTTTATCTGTAGGTCCCAAACCAGGCCAGACCCTTAGTCCTTAAACTAATGCCGGTAGTCTATTTCTAGAACCCATCTTCTTGGAAGAAATGACATTTACTCTGAGTTGAGTTTAGATATAATTACAGTTCCTTGTGCACTGGAGATTGCATTACACCACGAAACTTTTCCCCCAAATTAGTCTGGGTTTCCATATGTTGGTAATAAACCTGATATCAGTCTCATTAGACGTCTTCATCCAGGTTGAAGAAGTTAATCTGACTAGAGTTTCCATTTTCATCTCTTTGTGATTTGCTTCTCTGCCTGACACCTGCAGAGACCTCCTCATCAAGTCAGAGAAATTGTCGTGGAAAAAGGAGTGGAAACATCATAAGATCCAAAGGTAGTAGATGTCATCAGTGAAGCAATATCTGCCAGACATTACAGGGCTATTGCATACGTCAGCTCACAGTGTCTATGTCAGCAAGCATAAGATCTACATATGATCAAGACAGACAAAAGCCATGTGTGGGTAAGGGAGGGGCTCACTTCTCTGCCCCTAACTGAGAAACTATTAGCTATTGATGCCTCTAATGAAGGGAAGATTCAGCTTTCTTCAGGGATATAGCCCCTGAGGGGGGGGCTACCTATCCTCACATAGAGGGTCTTATACTCATGAATATATAGTCAGCACTAATGGATTCAGTGGATTAAAAACAAAACAAAATGAAGGAAAATGTGTACTCTGTGTACACATGTCCACATATGTAGAGTTAAGAGGAGTAAGTGGTGGAAGTAATAGAGGAGGAAATGTAGCAGAGGGAATGGATGTGGATTTGGTGAGAACATGTTGTAAGCGGGTATGACATCCTCAAACAGTAAAAACAAATTTTAAAATGTTCTCATCATAAAGACAGTGATAATGTGGACTAGATCTTAAAAGGGCCAGGTGCGTAGTTTCAGTATCGAGAAAGCTAGCTGAAGAAACTTTCAAGAGAGATGTGGAAACTTTGTGTTGATCATACTTACAAAGAATGAAGAAGGAAGGCAGGAAGAAAGTGTGATTTTTCTGGCAATACATTGGAAGAGGTAGCAGGGCTGGGGGTGGACAGAGCAGGGGCAGACTCTGGAGGGTTCTAAAGGCCCCACTGAGGGATGGGTGTGATGTTCTGTGGCATAAAGAGTCACTGTGAGGTGTCATGTCAGCAGTATGTGTTATGAGTTTGTTCCGTAAGCCTTGTGAGGAACAGTTAGAAAAGAGACACGAGGGAGCTGCCCAGGACACAATCATAACAGTTAAGGCAACGAACGTGAGGCAGAAACGGATGACAGAATCACGATGAAGTTGAAGCAGAGCTTTCGAGAGGAGGTTCTATAGAAGGAGCGGAGTGGAGGGATGCGGGCTTGGGGGCGGGAAAGCTCTCCTTTTAGATGTTAAATGCAAAGGGAGGACCATTGATTTAAAGTGTACTAACATGACTGGCATTTTGTTCATATTAGTCTTTTTGTCTGTTTCTCCACTTAGATATTTCTTGTTTTTATTTTGTTAAAAGTTTGAGTATAACTTGAGGGTAACATGCCACTTTAATTCCAAGTGCTGTGGTTTGTATCTTTTAATAACAGACTTTTGCTGCATAATAATAGCTTATGTGTCTTTGATGCAAGAAGTATCAAAAGAATAATGATGCTAATCACCCCTGGTACAGTGACTGAAAAAGAATTCGCAGGATCTGTGCGCTCACAGGGCTCCTTAGATGAGAGTGGCGGAGAAAACTGAGCTGTTCCTCAGAGCTTATTGACAGCGAAGAGAGACAGGGGAAATAGACTTGGAAGACTTTGACATTGCTTTTCATTTTAAAATAAGAAACTGAAGTGCAACCAAATAGTATAGTCACTATTATAACCAAATTATAACTTTTGCATCATAAAGAGAAGGAAATATCATTGAAGTGAAGAAAAAATAATTCAGCTATCAGATACAACGTATAACAACGTATAAAAGAGATACATACCACTCAATATACCAATTGTAAATTTGAAGTATTTTGTAATGAAACTATGACAAGTGAAGCACTCATGGAATAAAACTTGACAATATCCAGAAGGACATGGAGACAAGGATAAAAAGATGCCTTGGTTTTGTGCAGAAAAAACTCAGTCTTTAAAGCAAGCCCATGTGTGTGTGTGTGTGTGTGTGTGTGTGTGTATGTGTGTGTGTGTGTTAGAAATGGTCTTCTGTCTAAAGCAAGGATGACTTGTTAATGCTGAGACACATCCCTAGGCTCTTGGAAGGACGCTGACCTACTCTTTTATACTGGAGAAATCCCTAATAAAGGTTTCGCTATAATAGAAGACCACACTGTAATCCATGGGAGTGCATGGCAGACCAAGGCCTTGTATGGAGAGGGGAGCTGGACATGAAACCCGAGCCTTAACCGAGGAGCCGGTAGCAATTGCTAGCTGCTACAGACAGTCAGCTTTCTTTCCCTGGGGAGCCTATGTTCACATCCCATATGGGCAGTGCAAGTTTGAACTTGATGGGCACAAAGACAATGATACAGAGAAAAGGAGGATACGAAGTTAGGTGGTCTGGGAAATCATGGTGAGTCTGGGAAGAACTGGGGTCTAAGGGGTGGATGTGTTCAAAACCCGTTATACAAAGATTTAAAAATAATTAATAAAAGCTTTTTTTTTAAGAAATAAAAAAAGAGGCTGATGATAGAAGCAAACAACTGAGTGTAAATTTGGGAACTCTGAGGTGAGGACTACACATGCAAACCATAAAGTACAAGGCTGACGACATTTGCCAACAAAATGTTTGAAAGTCCGTCTGGACAGTAAGCATTAGCACAGAAGACCGCTGGCAAAGAAGGAGCAGATCATTTACATGTGCAAACTGCAACTCCCCAACACTCAGGAAGTACTGTCAAATCAGTAAGAAAGGTGATGATCCAAACCCAGGCAGCGGCTGTGACTGCCATTCCACAGGATTTGGAATGACTAACAGGCAGAAGAAAGATGTTTGACCTCAGTCAGAAACATAAAAATAACACTGAACACAAAGTGTTTCACTAATCAGATGAGCAAACATTAGACATTTGATATCAAAACACTGGGCAAACCTTTAATGGAAGAGGCTGGGAGAACAGGAAAGTGCTTCTCTGAAAGGGAGAGTTGTGTTGGTTTAATGTTGGCTGGCAACTTGATACAGTGCAACAAAAATTGCAAAGCATAAACACTTTCATTGCAACAAGTTTTCAAGATATATATTTCATGATTGTTTAATGGCATGCACGTGTCCCTGTGTGGGAATGTGCACAGAGAACACAGTGGCATTCCAATTCCCTGAAACTAGAGTGACAAGGCATTGTAAACTGCTTGATACGGGTGCAGAGGACCAAGCTCAAGTCCTCTGCCAAAGCGGTATGAATTCTTAACCACTGAGCCGTCTCTCCAGTCCCTGGTGCGGCAATTTTTATGCTTTGAATTTAGCCACAGATATAGCAACTCGACAGCTTATAAATCACTTCTGAAGATATTTGCTGCATTGCTGGCAGAATAATGAAACATTGCAATAACTTAGGCCAATCACAACAGAGTTGGCAAAGTAAACTCTTGTACATTAGCATAGTGGAACTAGCTAGGTATTGGTATAGGAAAATGTTAAAGTCAGTTTAGTAACTTAAGACAGTATGGAAATAAAATCTATGTTATAGATACATATTATATATGCCCCAAACCTTTCTGGAATTACTCACATAATTCTCATATAGGACAAGGAAATATTTAAATTTGTACCCTTCCATGCCATTTCAATAGTTGAAAACACTCTTTATAATAAATGATAGAAATATTTTATGCTTCCTGGTTGTCATTCTGGTGTGGGGTAAGCAGACATTTGTGTTGAATACCCATCTGAGGCCAAGAGGTAATAGATTGTTAGTTGAAACATGCTAATGAGATTGGATAGTGCAAGAAACCATCTAAGGAAGGCCAGAGAGAAAGGTAGAAAACCTTACCTGAGGGGAGTCTCCTGTTTTCATTTGCTTAGAAAAGAGTCACCAAAGAATACAGAAAAACTGCTGCAAAGAAGTACTTAAGTGGTACACGGTACAGTTCTGCCTAGTGCAATTCAAATTACAGTCAAAGCTTCAAGAGTCCAGAAGATCAGACAAACATCAGAACAGAGCCATTTTCCAGTGTGTGCATCTTAATAAAATAAAACCAAAGTGAGTTTTCAAAAATAAAGAAAGTTTTATTGAGAAATATAGGCAAGTGAACTTAAGTACCTAAAAACAGACGTCAAATTTCAGGGAATTCTTATTATTCATCTTGAATAATAAGAGGGTGCACTTTGGAAAGAATACCCCCTTGGCTGGACTGAGGGCTGTCCTGCAAGGTAAAGAAAGTGAAATTGTGGTAAGTCTCATGGTTAAGAAACACAAGGTACAGAATATGAGTTCTCAATAGGTCAAAGAGACACCAGACGTGAATGTGACTCCAGGAGAGCAGACGCAGCCCCAAACGGTCACTTAGAGTTACATGCCTGGATGTCAGATCTCAAAGGCCTTAGGGCGTGGTCCTGGGAACTGGGGTTTATGGAGGCATGAATTATGGTCAGGAGCTGTGTGCATACTCCCTGAACTGACAAGGTGCTTAGACAGAGAAACTCCCTTCTTCCTTCACCTTGTCTTGCATGTCGAATTAGTTAGTGTGAAAAATACATAAGTTAAGCCTCATTTTTTGGAAAAATCTACCACCATGTTTTTGTAGTATTTATCTAGAATCTGCCTCATGGTAACCTCTGTACAAACTCAACCTCATTACAGTTTCTTGAAGGAATAATCGAATAATTAGTATTTATTAAATCAACTGCTTTCTTATTACTTGCTCTCAAAATAGAAGGGTATATATAACATGTATATATACATTGATATTATATATAACATTTATAGTATTGATGACTTCAAGCATTCAGTTGTAGTTGTAGCCAGTGAGCAGAGGATAGTTATGACAGTATTTACAATAGAAACCAGTGATCAGATTTTAAAAACATGTTTCTGGTTTGGGAGTTTTTTTTTTTTTCCTCAACTCAAGCAACTGCAGACATCATCAAAATTCTGTGATATAATCAGTGACACACTTTGAAACTCTGATGACTAACCTTTGGAAGCTCACATCCAAGCTGTCGAACTTGCCTATTCTGAGTCACAGAGCGGGGGACTTAGGCAGTGAGGAGACACCCAGCTGAACCTGCATATGATCAGAGACACCTAGAATATGTGTTGCAGTAACAGGAGTCTGTCAGGAATCTTGAGTCTGTGTTTTTACCGACAACTCTAACTCAAGCCAGTGTGAGGAGAGTTTGGCATAACCAAATTCTGACTAATAGAGAAAGAAGTGACGTCTCACTCTATCAAGAATATTATCACCAAACATGTATTGTTCTTACTGGAGACATTTAATAACTGCCTTATATAAAAACATATAGAAACTATTTCCAAAATGTATAGTTTTTTTTGCTAGATTTTACATTTTTTAATTCATCTTTTGAGAGAACACAAGCATGAAACTACTTAGCTCAAGTTTCCATAATGAAGTAGATGTCTCCTCAAATTTAAAGAGCTTTGATGTGGTAACATGGTTGTTAGTAAGATGTTACTGCAATGCTCTAGTGTGTGCATTAGAAATATCCTGTAAATGAGCAGAGACTGGTAACTCAGGGAACATCTGTAGTGAACCACTTCTCTTGGTTTATGGGATTTTCAGCAGTCTGGATACCACTGCTGATTTGAGATCATCAGGTATAGAAGATGGCCAAGCTTTTGACTCATGCAGAGGTGAGCTCCAGCCCAGGGCCTTCCACTGTGTGGCTTTGGTCTACTCGGTAAATATGTCTTAGTTTTCTTATTTGCAAAGTGACCATTTGTATCATGTTTATCAGGCAAGTGAAGGCTTAGATGAAGGAGTGAGAAACAATGATGAATTTGTGCAGCTTTCTGTAATTTGTTGAGCTGAACTGAAGCATGAAAGGAAATGAGAAGAGAGGAGAAACTCACAGATGTTCTTATGAATTGTTTTAGAGCCAGAGGGAGTCCTTGAACTTGATGATAGGTTTCCACATCCCATAGTACTTTCATGGTCGTCATCTTATTAGAGATATCCCGAGTTGCGCTTTGTCCTTGAACAAACTTAGCCCCACGAAGTCGTAGCCTCACTATCTAAGAATCTAGAAAAGAAGGTGGCAGTTGGGGACGTGGTGTAGAGGGAGGAGAAGAGCCATCGCTTTAGGATCAAAGATGGGGAAAGATTTGGTACATTCACCACTGCCAGTGACAACCTGCGTGCCATCAGAGGAGGCTATCTGACATCAGAGAACGTTCTGTATATTGGTTCTTCATGGAGCAGCTGCCTGATCTACTATCTGTTAAGTACACTATGCTAGGATCTCAGTAGGGATGTGAGGCCAGTGGACTCATTAACACAATCTGTTGGGAAAATACATGGAGGTCAAATTGAATTCAAATGTCATGTGGCAAATTTTAGGTTGTTTGTTTTTGTATTTTTTAAAAAATAACAGATCTGTCTACCTCTGCCTCCCAAGCACTGAGACTGAAGGGCTGTGCCACTACACTTGTCTAATGTAGCTAATTTTGTAATAGAACTTTACTTAAAACTCTATAAGAAAAGGCAAGGGAAAACCACTAAGGACTGGCAAGGGCTTTCCCAGAGGAATCAATGTTTGAGGTGTGTCTCAAGAGAGGGGGTGGGCAGAGGAGGGAGGGAACTGTGTCATTCTGGGGAGCATAGCTGTGCCAAGCCTGGAAAGCTGGAAGACATGCAGTCTTGACACTTGTTGGGGTTAACTCTGTTATAAAGGAATCTACCTTCTTCATTTCACTCACTCATCAGTGAGCTTCCTTTTCCCTCAGAGAGTGGGATGCTAAAGCCTCACAGGGTTGGCATGCCATGTGGGTGTCATTCTCTTCTCTACCAGTCTCCCCACTAAGCCACACCCTCACAGGTGGCTTTGCAATCATCACTAGCCTGCTCACAGCAGCCCACATCCGAATGACTGTTCCGAAGGCCAATCAACACTTTCCTGATGTGTGTCCAGCAGTTGCTGTGTTCTTTTCTTCAGCATCTTGGGATGCTCTATAATAAGCATTTCCTTTTTATCTCAGGTTGAGAAGGACAGTTCTGATTGTGACATTCCATAGCCATTTTATTGATACAACTAGAATCCAAAATGCACTTTTAAAACTGGGAGTTTCTTTCAAAATGTTTGCTTAAAGTATATTTCAATTTCTGTTGAGAATGCTCTGCTGAAGGTTGGGTGGGATCTTGACGTGTGTGTGTGTGTGTGTGTGTGTGTGTGTGTGTGTTAGTGCATATATGTTTCTGGGTGTGTTATGTAAGGCTCAGTGTGTTAAATACTCATTCTTCTTTCATGACTATCTTTTATTTATTCTTTAGACTTGGGGACAGAACCGGTGTGGTGTTGCACACCTTTATCACACCATTCAAGAGTGAGAGGCAGGCAGATCGCTAGGACTTTGAGATCTGCATAACAAGTTCCAGGATAGCCAGAGACCCACTAACTATCACATCTTCAAATTGTTCTTCTGTTAGGCTCTTTCTGCCTAGTAATCTGTGAAGATTCTTATTCCAAGTGAATGCTTGTGGAGCATAGCGGATAATAGAAGTAATAGAAAGACCCTGTCGAAAACAGAAAAACAAAGCAACACAACAACAACAAAAAGGCTTTAGGACTAAAACGGTTTCTTATGGAGCTAAAGATCTCTTGAGAGATTTTTCTAATTTTCCGCATTTTTCTAATTCTAGAGATGTGGGTCTTTGGCCTTGGATTTGGTGTTACCAATAATGGTTTGCTCAGGCTGGGGTTCTTTTTAGATTGAGATTCTTGGTAAGGGCCAGTGTGACCTTGGGGGACAGCTTCATTTTTTTTTTTTTTAAAAGAAACCTTTTCAAGACCCACCGTTTACCTGAAAGTTTCATTTTTTCTTGACAGCTGAGTTAATATTCTATTGACTATATGTACCACATTTTCTTTTTTTAAATTTATTTTAATTTTTAATTTTTTAATTTTCTATATTCTTTGTTTATATTCCAAATGATTTTCCCTTTCCAGTCCCCCCCCCCCCCCCCATAAGTCCATGAGGCTCTTGTCCCTCTGTCCATTCTCCAATCAACCCCCTCCTGCTTCTCTGTCCTGGTAATCCCCTACAATGCTGGATCAAGGCTTTCCAGGACCAGGGACCTCTCCTTCCTTCTTCTTGGGAATCATTTGATACGCAAATTGTATCTTGGGTATTCAGAGCTTCTGGGCTAATATCCACTTATCAGTGACTGCATTTCATGTGTGCTCTTTTGTGATTGGGTTACCTCACTTAGGATGATATTTTCCAGATCCAAGCATTTGCCTAAGAATTTCATGAATTGATTGTTTTAAATTGCTGAGTAGTATTCCATTATGTAAACATACCGCATTTTCTGTATCCATTCCTCCATTGAGGGACATTAGGGTCCTTTCCAGCTTCTGGCTATTACAAATAAGGCTGCTATGAACATAGTGGAACATGTGTCCTTATTGTATTCTGGGGAATCCTCTGGGTATATGCCCAGGAGTGGTATAGCAGGGTCCTCCGGAAGTGTCATGCCCAGTTTTCTGAGGAACCACCAGACTGATTTCCAGAGTGGTTGTACCAACTTGCATTCCCACCAGCAGTGGAGGAGTGTTTCTCTTTCTCCACATCCTCGACAACACCTGCTGTCTCCTGAATTTTTAATCTTAGCCATTCTGACTGGTGTGAGGTGAAATCTCAGGGTTGTTTTGATTTGCATTTCCCTAATGACTAATGATGCTGAACATTTCTTAAGGTGCTTCTCAGTCATTTGAAGTTCTTCAGGTAAAAATTCTTTGTTTAGCTCTGTACCCCATTTTTAATAGGGTTATTTGGTTTTCTGGGGTCTAACTTCTTGAGTTTTTTGTATATCTTGGATACAAGTCCTCTGTCAGATGTAGTGTTGGTGAAGATCTTTTCCCAATTTGTTGGTTGCCGATTTGTCCTTTTGACAGTGTCCTTTGCCTTACAGAAGCTTTGTAATTTTATGAGGTCCCATTTGTCAATTCTTGAGCATAAGCTATTGGTGTTCTGTTCAGGAACTTTACCCCTGTGCCCATGTCCTCAAGGCTCTTCTTCAATTTCTTTTCTATTAGTTTCAGTGAGTCTGGTTTTATGTGGAGGTCCTTGATCCACTTGGAGTTGAGCTTAGTACAAGGAGATAAGAATGGATCAATTTGCATTCTCCTGCATGCTGACCTCCAGTTGAACCAGCACCATTTGTTGAAAAGGCTAGCTTTTTCCCCACTGGATGGTTTTAGCTCCTTTGTCAAAGATCAAGTGACCATAGGTGTGTGGGTTCATTTCTGGGTCTTCAATCCTATTCCATTGATCTACCTGCTTGTCACTTGTGCCAATACCATGCAATTTTTAACACTATTGCTCTGTAGTACTGCTTGAAGTCTGGGATACTGATTCCCCCTGAAGTTCTTTTACTGTTGAGAATAGTTTTAGCTATCCTGGATTTTTTGTTATTCCAGATGAATTTGAGATTTGCTCTTTCTAACTCTATGAAGAACTGAGTTGGGATTTTGATGGGGATTGCATTGAATCTGTATATTGCTTTAGGCAAGATGGCCAATTTTACTATATTGATCCTGCCAATCCACGAGTATGGAAGATTTTTCCATTTTCTGAGGTCTTCTTCGATTCCCTTCTTCAGAGACCTGGAGTTCTTGTTACACAGATTTTCGCTAGGTACCACATTTTCACCATGCAGTTATCTGTCAATGTGTATCTAGGTTGGGCCCCTTGGCTATCGTACCCAGAACAGCAATTACCATAAAGTGTAAGTGTCCCTGTGGAAGGTTGTGTCACTCAGGGATATCTGGGTCAGACAGCCCTTCTATTTTTACTTTTTCAAGAAAGGTCCACAGGTTCTCATGTCCAGATCTTAAGCCTATAAAGCAGTGTTCCCAGCCTTCTTAGTGCTCCTTATGTGGTGGTGGCCCCCAACCATAAAATTATTTTGTTGCTTCTCTGTAACTCTAATTTTGTTCATATCGTACGTAATTTTTGGAGACAGACTTTTGCCGGAGAGGTTGTGACCCACAGGTAGAGAGCACTGCTATAAAGCATCCGTGTGTACATTTAAATGGATTTGTGAGAGTGAATAAATCCTAAAACCTAAGAACGGAGCCTGAGAGGAGAGAGAGAGAGAGAGAGAGAGAGAGAGAGAGAGAGAGAGAGTAAAAACAGCTGATATGGAAGGGTGTGTGTTGGTGGAAGGGATACATGGAAGGGCAGAAGGGACACTTGGGGATGAGGTTTAGCAGAGGGTGAGAGAGGAGGGGAAAGGAGTTGTTGAAACACTGAAATGCAGTGGCACCTAACACCTTGCATGATAATTTTTAAAAGAATTAGAAGAGAAGTCATTTTGCTGCTGCTGCTGGTCCAGTGGTGGAGGCAGTGTTGGCCCCGCCTTCCTGGTGTGAGTGACAGCTCTGGTCCTGCCTCCCCCTTAGAGTGAGTGTACCTGCTCTTCTCCACACTGTGCCCCACAAACACTCAACTGGAACAAGAACCTTCACAGATTGCCAAGCGGAAAGAGCCTAAGGGAAGAAGAATTTGAAGATGTGGTGGATCATGGGTTCATGGGCTTGCTAGCTAGTGAACTTTGACCATTTATTCTTACTTGTCCTACTTTTATTGGTGCTAAGCTATTTCTTCTTCTTCTTAACTTTTTATTGATTCTTGTGAATTTCACGTTACACACCCCAAACCCACTCATCCTCCTCTCTCTATCTACTCTCTGCCCTTGAAGCCTTCCCCTCCAAAAGAAAATAAAAACAAAAACAGCAACACAAAACAAAACCAAACAAGCAAACAAGCCCATCTCGTTTTGGAAACTGTAGTGTGTCACAGTGTGAACCACAGTATACCCCTTTGTCCACACATCCTTACTTGTAAATGCTCACGGCAGGGAGTCGTTGTTGACCACTTATTGATTCATGCAGAAGTTAAACCCTTACTGTCAGATGCAATGCTCTGTGTAGAATTAATTGCATGTACTTATGGGAACTCACAGTCTAGAGAGCACTGTTTTATATTTATATTAGTTTTATGTGTTTAATAAGGTTTATAGGGGCCTAATCATTGTGCTAGGAATTGGACGTGCTGAATTTCCTGTAAGGAGCCTCTGATATCTTAAACTACCCCACCATCAGAATCAAGATAATTTTTAGATTCAAACCTACACATCTTCCGCTTATTATTTGGAATAAAATACCTTAGGAACACTCCCAAGTATTTATAGGGTGTGGTTTCTTTGCAAAGTGCTACAAAATTAATAAAACGCTAATTAATCAATTAGCTACAACTTTAGTCATTTAGGATTTGATTGACAGATGTTATTCTATGCTACAGTAAAAATCTTTTTATACAACTATAATGTCTATAATAGCTATAAGAAAAATTTCATATATTAAAAATTGCAAGTTCTTGTGAACCAAGAGTCACCAGAACTTTGAAAGCAATGGTTTTATGTCAAATGATGAGTGTGGGAGAAACGAGTTACTGATTAAAATACATGGATAAATTAATTTTTCCCCAATGAATTTATTTTTTATTCATTTTATACAAAGTTGTTAGTATTTAGCTAATGTGTTATCAATTTTAGTAGATAATATGACCAGGTAAGAGAGTGGGAAACAGAGGCTACAGAGCAAGTGTGTTTTAGGGGAGAAAAAGTGGACTTTAGACTTCCTCTGGCCCCCTTCCTTGATTACCCTCTCCTCTCACAAACTATTGGGGAAATTATAAAAAAGAATTATGAATCTTTCCTGTGTATGTGCCACCTTTCCTGTAAAGGTGTGGCTATCCGCCTTCATTGCTGAAGCTTTGCAGCAATCAGAGATCATCTCAGAAAAACGTAATGGGATATGAAGCAGAGATCAAAGGATCCTGGGGATTCCTGCATTGTAGCTACTGCATCTATGGTTCAGGACAGCACGGAAGAGGGGATAGAAAGACTGTAGGAGCCAGAATACTAGGAAGTCCACTGAGGAACAGCATGTCCTGGCAATGATACATAGATAAGACCAGGCCATTGACAGCATCAGTAGACATGGTAATATGAAAGGGGAACATTTCAGGGGGTCCTAACCCCGTGAAGAACTGTAAACGACTAATGACTGCCGGCAAAGGGAGAATTGTTAGCCTTTTCCAGGGACAATCCCCCTATTGTTTATCCAATACAGTCTGACCAGCCTTGAAACCATATACACACAGACAAAGAATATGGAATCAGCCGGCTACATTTATATGTATTCATGCAGACACACATATATGCATACAACAAATATAATCAAAGAAAAAGAGACAAAGAGACCATCAACTTGAGAGAAAGGGTATGAGAAGGGTTTGAGGGAGGGCACTGGGGAATGATGTAATTGTATTTCAATGAAACCTTCTTTAAGGAATTAAAAAAAACATATTAAACTTTCTAAAATAAAAAGTCAACAAATATATTGAAATAATTCTTAATGGTATTGTTTTATATCCAAAATAAATACATGGTCTGAAAGAGTATAAAATTATTAATCCACCACATACATTTTACTAGACTAGTGTGATAAAGTTTTCATGCTGGGTGGAAACAGCTGAGAAGTCTCTGTGACCTTTCACTTACTGTGTATTTTGCAGAAAAAATGATTTCTTTCTTTGTAATCTTTTTGAAGTGAAATAGTCGCCACCTTTTGAAACATTTTTAAAAGGATACTCTACATAGTTTAGTAACAGCTCTTGAGTTTCAGGAAAGTGTGGGACTTGAAAGTAGCTCTGCTGCCTTACTGTTCCAGGCCCTGTCTAGAAGCAGCCAGTGTCGATGCTGTGAAGAAATCACAAGACTGTGACCCCCTTGCCAATCTTCTGCACACAACTTGGGTGCTTCGTGCTTCCTAAAGGGTCCAAACATATCAAGGAAGTGTTTGCAGACTCTACCTGGTCCCCTGAACCTTGGGCAGTTGCTGAATTTTGATGTTGATACATTATAGAATTTTC
Organism: Apodemus sylvaticus; assembly: GCF_947179515.1. NCBI lineage: Eukaryota > Metazoa > Chordata > Mammalia > Rodentia > Muridae > Apodemus > Apodemus sylvaticus. The sequence goes on from NC_067484.1 coordinate 85,395,704, forward strand.
AAGAACCCAACCTGCAAACAGTATTAAGATGAACAGGTGATACCCTGCTGCCAAACTCTCTAAGCTGGGATGACTATTTACTTACAACATTAAGCCGTGCATCTCAGAATGATTTGAGCTTCGCGATCTTACTAGAAGCCGAATAGTTTTCTTTTCCTGCCTAATGACATGTCCAGTTCTTCGGAGGTAACTCCCAGGTAGGACCACAAACAGAGTAGGCACCTCCCACTGGGCTTAATGGTTCAGGTTCGTGTTGAAGTGGAACACACCTTGCATAATCCGGGAAGGTTTTCCCACTCTTTTATCCTCATTGCTGTCTTATTATCCTACTGGCTACCGAAGTTGCTTATACTAATATTACTATTATTTTTCTAAATTAATGGGTCTGGTTAAGGGTGTGCTCAGCACGAACGTGTTAAACTGGTTTCTTCTCTGTGTGGGCACGCCCTGCTCCTGGAACTTTTCGCTCTACTTGTTCTCCTTCTGGACCGACGTTTAGTCACATAAACAGTTTGGAGGATGAAGGGTTTCAAATAGTTTAGACCTACAGAGCATTAAGAAGCTAAGCCAAGTTTTAAACCGTTTCACAGTTTCGTGATATCAAAGATGCTTGCTCCGTGACATTTAAGGGAATTGTGGGTAATTTTCATCAGGCCTTGCTGCCATTCACTTTAAAATTTATATTTAAGCCATTTTGGCCCATCTTTGGGTTGTAGACTTTTTCCTCCAGAGTGAGTTGTTTTGGTAGATGAAGTAGAGCTGCTCCCATCCATAGCAGTGTGAGAGTCCAGGAAATAAGCATTCGTGGTAAATGCAGTTTCTTCTAAATTTCAGAGAAAAGAAACATTGGTATTATGTTGAGCTGGATGATCCTTAAGGCAATCATTAATTCCCTGATTTTTTTTTTTGCATGCTTTTTGTTGTTGTTGTTTTTTGCTTTGTTTTTGTTTTGTTTTTTTTCAAGTTGTTTCTTTTATAAGAGCTAATGAGTTTGTACTTCCCAGATGCATTCTGTATATTTGAAGAGGAGTCAAATTTGAGTTTGGGAACAGCTACTGTTTTAATGTAGTGCCACCACAGACAAGAAAGTAGTCCTAGTGTCACTTAAATCTTCTGGTTGGTTTTATGTATGCTTCCATATTGGGTCCATTCATTATTTCATTAGATATAACACTTTAACTTGGAAAAATTAGCTATAGTGAAACTAATATCAAGACTTTTACAAGCTTCACATAAGGCAAACCATAACTAATAGTTAAAATTGTGGACAAAATCGAAGTACAGGACCAAAGTTTTGTTGTTTTTCCTAACATGAGAATAATATTTCTCTTCAGTTCGCTAATCTTGAATTTTAAAAAATGCATTTATTTAATTTTTGAGAATTTCATGTGGTATATTTTAGTCATATCCGTTCTTCTTCCTTAGCTCCTTCTGGATGCTTCCCAGGGTCTACCCACTTAAATTCATGTTTTATAATAAATAACAAATAATACTAGTAACACAACAAATAAATAAAATGATAATAAAACAAAAATAAACACCTAACAAAATAACAGCAAATAAACAAACAACCATAGAGTTTGCTTTCTGTACGTGAGCATGGGATCTGCCCTAGGCTGATAGACCCAGAGTTACTCCATTAAAATAAGTGGATTTTCCCTCTTCTGGTAGCTATCAATTTCAAATAGATTTTTAGAGTAGGTGGGAATAAGACTCTTGATTTTAAGATTGTGGAAAAACGAGTATAGTCCAATTGTTAGGATTTTTTTTGCAACCCAAGTTATGGTATTGTTACTAGTACCCCCTTCTCTCCTTTAGTTAAAGAATAAAAGAGAGGTTAGCTTAAAGCCTTTAGTGCTCTATTTATGTGTCTGAAAAGTTAGACACATGTGTTTGAAAAGTTAGATGCATGACTGACTAAATATGTGTTTTATATTTAACAGTAATACTATATTGTTAAGCACAATTTATTGTATTAAGATGATTACATCATTTCAAAATTTTACTAGAAAGTATCAAAATGAGCATTTCCTTTGAATAGGACATGTAACTAGGATAGCTACAATTGTAAAATCTGTGAAAACCCTTAAATTATCCTAAATAGCAATATAATTCAATGTATGAGCTAATCTTAGGCAGTGATACAAAGCCACACATATGTGATACCAGGGTCAGGGCCTCAGCTGCAGACTGCATCAGCGTGGGTTCAGATCCCACGCTCACCACTTCCTACTCACCTGCCTGTGCTGTTTGACCTTTCTGTTTCCCAGGGTCTTACTACAAAACAGAGCAAAGCCTGTGCTTACTTGATATTTCAGAGGAATGTGAAATTTAACACATTTTACAGACTCTAGCAAGTGCTGAACAAATATAACCTATTATTATTTTTATAATACAGAAATGAATGTGATGCATAAAATAATGAAATCAAATAATTTCAATTTCTGTTGTTTTTTTAAATGTGTAGTTGAATTAGTGGGAGTTAATTTTGTGTATGTACTAGTACTTTCAGTTATTTCTTCTATTGTGTTGAGTTAATTTTTATTTCTTTCGTGTGTGTGTGTGTGTGTGTGTGTGTGTGTGTGACAGACACACATGCACATGCACTAGGTCAAAATGGAAAAAAAGTATTTTTTGACATGGGTTATAATGGAAAAGATGGAAGGCTGCTGTCTTAGACAGCTCAAGCTCCTCCCAGGGGCCTCCTGAGGGGACTGAGTGCTACCTCATGGCTTTCCACCCTCCAGTGAATAATGAGCAGTAGAACTTGCTCTGGGGCTGGGGAGCGCAGTGACTAGCTTGGTGGGGCAGGTGATCACCTCTGGGTGTAAAGTGGCGTAGGTGAGGGCGGTGGGTGGAGAGAGATGGCAGGGCGGGCCTGGAGGAGATCCCAGAGCAAGCAGCAACCTGCTTCAGACTCTGGGCTGGGCTTGGGACTTACTGAGGGCTGGGGAGGCTTTGCTGAGATTAGGCATGTTTGGGCCTTGCGAAGATGGCACGGAGGCTGAGAGAAGAGAGAAAAACACATGAGAGTTTGCCAAAATGTACACAGTATAGGGTGCAGTTCTGAGGAGGGTGCTGTTGAAAACTTGGTAGGGTGAGACAGAGGGAGAGACGGGGCAGGGTGATGGTGATTGAAGAGATGAGCTGAGAAAAGGTTGGCATCAACTGAATAAAAGGTGGACTAGCGTCCCTGTGACTAAGACTGTGCTCCTAATGCCAAGTAAGAGATGCACGGAACAATGGCCACCAAGACCATGCTGCTGTGTGTGATTTACGCCGGATCCAGGGAAGAAGGACAGACAGCAGTTGCTATCCACAATGGCAAAGCCTAAATTTGGTGTCTGATTTTAGCTGGTGATGGGTTGAGCCTAATTGAAGAGCCTTAATGAAATGAGGCCAAAATGTAATGTTTTTATTTTGGGATTCTGTTAAGGACCTTCTCTGAGGAGATATTGAGTCACATGGTAACCTAGCTAAGGTAGCTAAGGATTTATTTACTAAAAACGAGGCACTAGGGCTAGCAAGACAGATCATTTAGGGGGGGGGTCTTACCATCGAAGCATCCCTTGGATCTACATGGAGGGTGGGAGAGACGATTCCTGCAAGCTTTCCTCTGAGAACCACTACTAACCACACACACACACACACACACACACCTCTAATTCTATCTATCTATCTATCTATCTATCTGTCTATCTATCTATCTATCTATCTATCTATCTATCTTTTATCTATCTATTTAATCTATCTATCTATCTACTATCTATCTTTTATCTATCTATTTAATCTATCTATCTATCTATCTATCTATCTATCTATCTATCTATCTGTCTATCTAATCTTAATGTAAAGAACATTGTAAACGGTAAAGAAGCAGTGAACGGTGATTTGAGGCCAGGCTTGTCTACATAAAGGCTGTCTAGGGCTGTGACATAAGACCCTGCCATGTCAATAAGCAAGTATTTTGTTTGTTTGTTTGTTTTCTAGTGAAGGGTTTTGAACACCATCTCTCCGACTCTCAGGTGTATGTGGAACAGGAGGGGTCCTGCTGATGTAGAACACGTGCTCTGTGGGCTCTCCATCCTTGCAGAATCTAGACTCTGCTACTGAACCCAGTTTTGCCGGTCTCTTCTGTGTCTCTTCACAGACACATATTGGTTATTTGAACTCTTGACTATATCTTCATAAATGAGCATGGTGTTTCAAATATAGAATATATTTTGATATTTAAAAATACATATTTGGGACAACTTAAGGACATATAGCCATAAAATTTTGCAACTGTGTAGGAACTCTGGGGCCATTAAATTAAGACCCTCTCTCTGGTTCTCTGCATGAAGCAGATCTAGAGAAGAGAAATTACTATCTTACCTTGGCATCGAAATTAAGACAGTATTAGCTTACTCTTTCAAGTTCATTCATTACCCCATAGGATGTTTCAGAAGAGAATTACCCATATTTATGATGTATGATCAGACATTTGGCTAGTCAAGCAATGTTCAAATACATCATCAATTACAAACAATCTGAACTCTAGATTGGAAATTCTGCTTGTAATCAGTCTTAGGAATTGCTATGCTAGGTACACTGGAGGAAAAGAGGCACTGCCTACAGACTTGCCTTAAATACTCTCCATACTTTATAAATCATTTCTCAAATTCTCAACAACACTACCATATTTAACCAAAGAGGTTATACTGCTGTGATTAAGTTCCACAGGAACAACAGAAAACTTGGGCAACTACTTAACTACTTTATGTCAAACATACACAGCAGGAGTGGCATAAAATATTTAAGTATTTGTTGAATAATAAAGTAGTGTATATGACATCACAATTACATTATAAGATCCTTATTGATATGAATATGCATGCCACATGGACTTGGCTCTGATGTAAACAAAGCTCACTGATTGTAACGTAGAGGAGCTGGGTACCATGTGTTGACTTTCAGAAGATCTCTTGTAAGAGTAAGCCCTCCTATAACTCCTCTCTTGACAGTAAAATGAGTGTCTGTTTTAATCAAACATAAATACATCAAATTCTGCTGTTAAGAGGTCATACTGTAAATTGAATCATTCAGTACAAACCAAGAAAGAATATGTCATTTTCCTACCTCTATCTATTAAACTGACCCTCAAATTAAAATTTGTTTTCAAAATAACTGTGATTGCTAAAGGTGTTGATGGGACACTAATGTAAAGTCATGCTTGACTCAAGGTTGAGCTTTTCTAGCTGTCATGCAGTTTTTTTTGTTTTTTGTTTTTTTTTTTGTTTTTTGTTTTTTTTTTTTTTGTCAGAAAGTTACCTTCCTGTTGCAGAATAAAGCCCCCATGTTTCTACAGAATAATCCAACGGCTTGATGCTAGTTATAGGAGAAAACCAAAATGTCATGTCTTCTTTTGAACTGCAGACTCAGAGTGTACAGTGGCAGCTGAGGGCTTTATACTATATACAAATTTATAAGGATAATGCATGCCTATAATTTCAACATGATGAAGTGAGACATAAGATTGGGGGTACAAGATCACCCTCAGGTACACAGAGAGTTTAAAGGTAGGAATTCTGTCTCAAAACAGCAACAGCAACAACAACAGCAGCAGTAACATCAACAGCAACAAACCATAAATCTTATAGAACATCTGCAAGTCAGGCGAACACGTTACCTAAGGGAGCAAATAATCTGCCAGTCACATTATGTAGTTGTCAGAGGCCAGACCCTTTCACCATTGATGGACTCAAGCTTCTTGCTTTTCCTTCTAAGACGAACTATTTTTATATTTTGAAATAGTTATAATAAATAGAGTTGCAATTGTGTGATAAATATGGTGGAAGGTCTGGGGACTTGAAAGCTGACTTAAAGCAGCGGAGTGTGCTTACCAGTCTTGAGCACAGATTGTAATGAAGGTAATTATCTTTGTGTCTTTTCGTTCAGCATCTGCTCATCAATTTCCACTGTGTGCAAGGCACCATTGAAGGCATTTGGAATGTAAATAACACACCCCTGCATCCCTGAGCCGTTGGCAGTTACAGTCTTGCAGAGGGAAGCAGACAAGGATAACAAAAATAAATCAACGGTTTGTCAGTTAAGGATGTGTGAGTCACTTTGGGAAAAATTAAATTAAGTAAGGGGACCATAAGAGTGGAACTTCATGTGGCTAAATAAGGGGATTGATTTAAGTTTTACTAAGCTCATGATTGTTGAGCCCAACTTTGAATAAAAATGAGGCTTTCCATTCAGATATCTGTGGGGGAGGGATATTTGAAGCAGTCAGCTCAGGAACTTTGGAAAATTCCCCCAGATCCTTTCCCTACTGGAAGAGAAAGGTCATAGAGCACAGAGGCACCCCTCCACTCTGGAAGGGAGGGGCTAATTACATTCCTCAGACCACAGGAGGGGGGCACCAACCATTGGATACCTGCGGGCGGGGGCAGCCCAGAGCACATAGACACAATTCTGAGACCATTGGCCACCTATAGACAAGGGAAGTCCCTGTCACTTCATTCCCTAAAGACCAATCAGTTTAAAAGTCACACTGTTCTGCCAATCACATTGTGCCTAATGGCTTCTGCCTCGAAAACTGTATCAAAGCTCACTGAGTGGGCGTGTGGGGTCGCGCGCTCTCTCTCTCTCTCTCTCTCTCCTTCCTGTGCAGGGCGACCCCAGCATGCTGGAACAATAAAATTCCTCTTGCTTTTGCATTGATCCCCAGCTCCACGTTGTTCGTTCAGGGAGGTCTTCAGTGTGTTAAGGTTCGCCAGAGTCTTATAATTTCATCTGCAGGAAAGAGCCAAGCAATTATCTTTGTTTTTTATAATTTGTTTAAAACAGTGTCTTCTACAGGCAAGATTAGCCTCAAGCCTATTGTGTAGCCTCTACCACCGAGTCCTAGGATTATAGGAGTACACCATTAAGTTTGTTCTATGAAGTGCTGGGGAGTAAACCCAGGGTTTCTGGAATGCTAGGCAAGCAATCCCCAATTGAACTATAAATGGCACCTGATGGAAATACCTTAAAAAAGAAAGTCTTCCACATTTAAGGGAAGTAGATGATGTCAGGAAGGTAAAGTGGGGGGATCTTGCGAAAGTACTAAAAAGAATCTTAAATTTTGCAATGCACCTGACATAATATTGTTGAGTTCTAACAGAGAGAAGATGTGATTTGACCTTCATGTATAAATGGTCCTCTAACCACAGTGTGTAAAACAGATTCTAGAGCCATGGTTCTCAACCTTCCTAATGCTGAGACCCTGCAACACAGTTTCTCATGTTGTGATGACCCCCAACCATAAAATTATTTTCATTGTTACTTCATTACAGTAATTTTGCTACTGTTATTAATGGTAATGTAAATATCTGATATGCAGGATACCTGATATATGACCCCCAAAGGGGGTGTGACCCACAGGTTGAGAGCTGCTGATATAGAGTTATAGAAAGAGTGACAGACATAGGAGCTACGAGGCTAGTGAAGTGATTCAGGAGAATCCTCTCAGACAGTGCTGTGGCCATGCAGGAGGAGTCAGCTGTGCGGAACAGCCACTGGAAGTGGGGCCGGGAGGACATGGGCATGGGAGAAAAGGAACATCCAGAACATTGTCCCTATTTTTGTCTGAGCACTTGGAGAGATGGAGTTACAAATAAATATTATTTCAACTGGGGACAACTACAGATACTGTAGTTTGATGTCCAATGAGTATGTTTATAAAGGATTTAGTTGAAAATGTTAAGTTTGATGTTCTGATAAGGTTTCAAAGAGACAATGTCTAGTTCGAGGTTGGATAATCCATGTGAGTTCAGAAAAAGAAGACTGGGCTGGATATGAGATGCCGGTTGTTACTGATGTCTCCATAATTTTTCAGAACTTGAGAGGAGAGGAGAAAGCCAATAGAGTGTAGGGAGAAACAGTGCTGGGTCTGGGGAGTGAGACAAGCAAGCAAGCAAAGAACCCCTAGGAGTTTAGGAAGGAGATATGAGCTTGCTGAGCTTGCCGGAGATGGGTGCAGAGATGGGTGAGCAGTGGGCGGGGGATGGGTGGGGGCGGAACAGGAAGTCCACACACGGGGCCTGAGCAGTGGCATTTGTACTGAGCACAAGACATTGACTATGCGTTGGTTCCAATTTCTGAGAAACTGAGGGATGGAAAGCTGGAGAGAAGGGTTTGGGGAAAAGAGGAGTGAATGCAGAGAATTAATTCAAGGAGCAGCTTTGCCTAAACTAAAGGATAACAGAGAACACGGGAGAGGGTGTCTCTCACCTGGTTCAGTGCTCGATCACAGCAGGAACACAGCCCTGTGTTCCATCTTTAGCACCAGCATAAACCATTGTGCATATGAATGCTCTCTGTCCGGGGAGGTGGAGGCAGGAGGTTAGGAGTTCAAGGTTATCCTCAGCTACATGGCTGAGCTTGAGGCCAAGGCCAGCCTGGGCTACATATACATGCAATCCTGTCCCCATAACCACTAAAACAAAGTAAGACAAAGGAAGGCAAAAAACAATAAAAACAAAAGAAATTGAGCTAAAATAAATATTTTTGAAAACATGAAAAAAGGACAACTTTGGATTTGAGAAAGCAACACTCATTTGTGTGTTTGGGAGAATTGTTCAATTCAGATAATAGATATTTTAAAACAACATTTTAAAAAAATTTATAGGTATAAGTGTTTGCTTTTCTGTTTATGTACGTGTGTCATGTGCATTCAGTGCCCCTGGAGGCCAGAAGAGGGTGTTAGATCCTCTGGAACTGGAGTTACAGATACTGATAAGCCACCATGTGGGTGCTGGGAACTGAACCCTGGTCTTCTGCAAGTGCTCTTAACCATGGATCCACCTCTTGAGCCGTGTGTATGAATGTCTCCTAAGACCAAGTCTGTGACAAGGCCTCTCCATCACATAGAGGGAGATTCAGGAGAAATATTAGAAACGGCCTCCTGGCCATCTGGCAGTGAGAACAGGATATAACATCACAGGAAATTACCTGAAGTTATCCACCAGCATTTTAAAGATAAGATCTTAACACAACAGATGGCTTTGAATGCTTCCAGTGTCGAGTGAGCTACCAAAACCACAATGGTCGGACACACTCATTCTTTTGTTTGCAGAATTTCTTTATAGGAGATTGGCAGTCTGGACCCCACGGCCAGGCTGGCTGGCTTGGCTGGCTGGCTTGGCTGGCTCTGCTATAGTGGTTAGTAGTATGGCTTACATCAGGGTTCCTAAACTTTCTCTGTCCCAACCAGGGAGCTAGAGTCATCTGGACTGTGAATTGGTGAGTAGAGACAGTCCTGCTTTGGAATTCACACTTTCTCTTTTTACACGGAGCTATCTCTGAGTTCAAACTCAGACCTGGAAGCAGTAAAACCTGAGGCTTCACAGCTACATATCACAGCAGGAAGTTCCTCATTTCAGTGAGACCCTCCATTCTAACTCTAGGCTCTGGGCCACGCCTGTCAACCACCCTCAGATTCTCACTCTTCATTGTTCTTCTTACCTGTGTCACTCCTGGCGTTAGTTCAGGGCCAGCTTGAGCCCAGCTCTGGATCCACCCTTTGTTTTGATAGCCAGGCAGTACAGCACTCTCAGACCCTTACATGCTCTAGGTTCTCCCAAAAGAATACTTATCCAGCTTCCTTTATTATTATTTTTTAACATACAAAACAAAGGCAAACCGCCCACAGCACCAGCGATGCTTGCAAAATTTCTTATTTTGAAATTCTCCCACAATTGCTGGAACACAACATCCTGTCACAAAATGCTGAAAATGGATAAATGAAAGTATTAACAATTTTTAATTTTTTTTTTTTAAGAAAATAAGCCACCAAACCTGGCCTGGTGCTATGTGCTTATGGGCTTATGGTCCCAGAACTTGGGAATTGGAGGCCGGGAGATCAGAGGTTCCAGATTATTTTCAGCTCTAATTCCAGCCCCCTCTCCCAAGAGGAGCATTAAAAAGTTAACACACATGTTAAAGATTGCTCAGGCTGATTGATTAAAGCGTCAATGATCACAGAGGGGTGGAACATTTGGGGCCCAGGATTATTTATCTTGCCTTATCTCTAGCTTACAAAATAGATATTTATTAACCACCTCTGTGTTTGACCTAATGTCCTTGTGAGTTCCAGCTGAAAATTCCCCTTTTTTTGGAATGTATAAACAAACACCATCACTTCCAGCAATACAAAAGCAAGGATGCTATGGTGTAACATCTGCTCTGTCTTCACCCAGCTACCCAGTCTTTCTAGCACTGCCCTTTACCTCTGCTAATGCTTTGATTTATACCTTTCTCTGTTCTCTTATGAAAACGCTGGAAATCGTCACTGCATTGGAACATGGCATTTGGAGCAACCTAAACCGATGCTCCCGGCCTGCGGCCACTTGTATCTGTCTCTAGGATGAATGTCCCACTGGAGATGGGAGCTTTGTTTTTGCACCAGCAAAGGCCTGCCAGGCTGTTTGTGACCCTGTTTCATTAAACTCATTAAAGAAAGGAAGAAGAAAAGTGGTCAGAAAATCAGGGGAATCATAGTGAAAATCTATAAATGCGTCCAAGATATTATTTCTTATTTATTATTTATTTAATTATTTAATTATTTAATTATTTAATTATTTAATTATTTAATTAATTATTTATTTTCTATATTCTTTGTTTACATTCCAAATGATTTTTCCCTTTCCTGGTTCCCCCCTCCCCATAAGTTCCATAAGACCTCTTCCCTCCGTCCGTTCCCCAATCAATCTCCTCCTACTTCTCTGTCCTGGTATTCCCCTACAATGCTGCATCAAGCCTTTCCAGGACCAGGGCCTTCTCCTTCCTCCTTCTTGGGAATGATTTGATATGTGAGTTGTGTCTTGGGTATTCAGAGCTTCTGGGCTAATATCCACTTATCAGTGACTGCATTCCATGTGTGTTCTTTTGTGATTGGGTTACCTCACTTAGGATGATATTTTCCAGATCCAACCATTTGCCTAAGAATTTCATGAATTCATTGTTTTTAATTGATGGGTAGTATTCCATTGTGTAAATATACCACATTTTCTGTATCCATTTCTCCATTGAGGGACCAAGATACTATTTCAAATCATCAGTTCTTGTGAGGTGATCATATGCTCTCTAGATTCATTGTTAGCAAGTTTAACTTTGAATCATTTTCTATTGTGTTTACTGATTAAATAAGTGGATTTTCAAAAGCATATGAAAATAAAAATCACATTGAGACTCAGATACCATCTTCCCAAGGTCTGAACTAAATGAGTCACTTGAGCGAGAGTGGTCCCTTGAGAGGCTGACTTCTTACCTAGAGACTCACTCTATCTTACCTGGGACGGTATGCATCTTAGAAGGTGCAAACTTTCAATTGACATAGGGTGTGAGCACCAGAGTCCACCCTCGGAGACATTAATTCCTTTCATATAAAGACAGACAAGAGGCTGGCTGTTTCCCTCATAGACAATGGGCCCCATCCCCTACCAGAGGCTCAGCTTCTGCAGAGAGTGATTCCTATGCACTGCCCATCACAGTGCCACCAGTACAAACCCACGGGCGAGATGTTGCTTCCTTCCACATCCCGCTTGGATATGTTCTTATAATCTTACAGAGCACCTCCTCATTCTGACTTGAGTTGCAGTTGGTTGTTGATATCCACAGTCTTGCCTGTTGTGCTCTGTTGCACACTCTTACACACACCTGCCTCCTCATTCCGTACATATTCATCCTCATACTTGGATATACCCCACACCACCCACGCACTCATTAACACCCACACCCACCCACCCACACTCACTCATATCACACCCACACACCCACACACTCACTCACACCCACACCCACCCACACACTCACATCACACCCACACCCACACACTCACTCATACCCCCAACACCCATGCTCTCATTCACACCCACACCCACCCATCCACACTCACTCATACCCCCACACCCACACACTCACTCATACCCCCCATACCCATGCACTCATTCACTCCCACACCCACCCATCCACACTCACTCATATCACACACACACACCCACACACTCACTCACACCCATACCCACCCACCCACGCTCACTCATATCACACACACACCCACACACTCACTCACACCCACACCCACCCATCCACACTCACTCATATCACACACACACCCACACACTCACTCACACCCATACCCACCCATCCACGCTCACTCATATCACACACACACACACACACACTCACTTATATCACACACACATACACACACACACTTACTCATATCACACCCACACCCACCCATCCATACTCACTCATATCACACACACCCACACTCTCACTCATACCCCCCACACCCATGCACACTCACTCATATCACACCCACACCCACCCATCCACACTCATCACACCTCACCTCTCTACACCCCACATTTGCATTCCTACTCCCACACTCCCACACCTACACACCCCTACTCCACACTCACACTCACACCCACCCACCCACCCACACATCACACACTCAATATAACCTCCTAGAGGGAAGAGAAAGCTTCTTCTCAGCTTCCACAGAACCTTTTCCTTTGTACTTACTGATCAAAGGAGGAAGAAACCAATTTGGGAGAGTAAATAAATGGAAAGTGCTGTGTAAATGCTTCTTGACCATTTCCACATAGCAAAGGGATATATTTACAAAAGAAAGAAAGAAAATTTAAATGAAAGAAGAGAAGAAGCTGGGAGGAATTAGCATACACTGCTTACCATATATTATAAGCTGCAATTAAGTGGCACCATTTCTAAAGCCTTTAATTGAGGTGTGAGTGAAGAATGCTTGTATGTCTCCTTTTAATAAAGCATTTGTCTCTAGAAGGGCATGGAACAAAGGACGACAGGGGAATGTGGTTAGCCAGTCTGTTCTGCGGTTTTAACGTCGCAGCTGCGATGCCTCTAGAAACAGGGTGTGCAGTGGGAGACCTGTTGAGGTGCAAGCTTCAACTTGCTGAATTCCGTGAGAATTAAAATAGAAACAGACTGGTGTGGCTGAGATCAGGAGGAGCATTGCAGAGACCTAGTTTCTTTTTAATATAACACTTTTACTGGTTCTTTGAGAATTTTATACATATTTGATCATATTTACCTCTCTGTTCCTCCCTGACTCCCCTCATATCCACCTCACCCTCCCAGTATGTCATCTTTTGCTTATAACCCAAGTTGTACATTTCGTGCTGTCTATATAGTTGTGCATGGCCAGCCATCTAGTAGGGCTTGTTCAACCTACCAAGTGCCACAGCCTTAAGAAAAAAAGCAGCTCTCTGTGTCTAGAAGCCTCCGACTTGTCCAAAGCTCCTCAGTTAGAGGTAGAAGCTCATGAGCCCCTCCCTCCTCTAAGCTGCAGTGCTGACTATCTTGATCCTGTGCGGACAGCCACAGCTGCTGTTAGCCAGTGAATGGAACAGTCCTGTCCAGTTCAGAAGACATTATTTCAACCCTGTCCTCTCCAATTTCTGACTCTTCCGGTCTTTACTGAGCCTTCGTCCGTCATGGGCCTGGGGTCTTGGCAGGAAGAGAGTAGGATAACTGTGTTATGGACATCCCACTTGTGACCAGCAGACCATAGACACTTACTTATTCTCTTGGCCAATTGTAGCATTCTGAATCAGCTGCCTTCCGCTGAATAACAACACTTCTCTCATGAGGTCTGAGATCTGCAGACAGTTGGCTGGTTTTTAACTGACCTTTTATAAAGTTGTGGGGGATTCTCTGAAAATGAGGGCCAGGGGCTTATTATTTCTCTGATCTAGATGCTAGCTGATAGGTGTGAGCAGGCACTTGGGCAGCAGCATTGTGCATATCCTCTGAGGGAATAGAAACAGCTTTGCTATGTGTCTTACCTTTTAGCTTATGTCACGATTGTCACCACACCACATGAAATACAGCTCTTCACTTTGAACTCCTAGAGCCTTGCAGAAGATGTGCCCATTTCTGAAGTTATCAGACTTCTGCCTCTGTTTAAATAATTTCCTAAAGCCATTTTCTTGGGATTGTTCGTTGGGGTTCTGCATCTAAGCACTGGGTTGCTGGTCAGTGCCAGAACACCCAGCACTTCCTTTTCGGGTATTGAAGTATTGAAGAAAGTACACACAATCCCGTGGCTGAGGGGCTGAATAGATGGCTCAGTGCTTAACAGCACTGGATGCTTTTCTGGAGGTCCTGGGTTTAATTCCCAGCACCTATATGGTAGCTTGTAACGATTTGTGACTCCAGTCCCAAGGAATCTGACTTCTTGTGGCCATCTTAGGCACTTCATCCCTGTGGCAGACATGCATGAATGCAGGCAGAACACCCACATGTATAAAATAAGGAAAAAAAATCTTGAAGTTAAAACTCTTCTTGCACAAACCACATGACAAAATCTCCAATCTTAGCAAGTGGATATGAAGCCTCTATGGGGTGCTCCTCACTTAGCACTGTTGCGATCTCTCCTGAGATGAGTAGAGTCCCTGACTCATCACCAAAGGCAGCACGGCACTTCCTGGATGTAAGTTTAGGATACCTTACCCTAGAGTATCTCTTTGCTTATGAAAACATTCCATTTTCTTTTCATGAGGACCCAACCTATACCATTCTTCTGAATCGAACAGATCTCCCACACAGAAGATTCCTCCAGGCATGTGGAGAAGTTCAAGCAATCTTCCAGGCCAAAGACAATACTTAATTCTGGACTTCTATTTCTAGAACAATAATAAGATATGCAAAAAGTTTTGTGCCATGACATCAGAATTCTTTTCTAAACTGTAGGGTGATTATTTACCCAGAAAGTGAAAGAGCTAACACAAAGATCTGTAGTGAATAACACCAAGAAGATATCAGAAAAAAAAATAGAAGGTAGAGATGAAATTTTGCAAGGGTAGAGATAAAAGAGATAGAAATTGGACTGAATTAAAAAAAAAAGAATTTCATGTTGGAAATAACACAAATTGGAGTTTTAAAGCTTGCTAAAGAGGATCAGACTAAAAAGCACGGCAGCATCTGACAATCTTCTGTGTGAAAACTGTGTTGATTTTAACCAATAAACAGCTCTTCATCTAAAAGCACACACTAAGCAAAACGTCGTATTTCGTGATGCTGATCACCAGAAGAATTATTCTTTAACTCTGTGCTTAGCAGGGTGTGGAAAGACAATTTTCTCTGATGGCTGGATGCTTGGCCAAGAGCCACAGTGAACTCCCATGAGTACTCAAAACAATTAGAAAGGACTCATTCTGAATCAGCAGGTGTCTATGAATAGGGGGATTTACTAATTTGCCCTGACTGAAAAATACTTAAAACACAGGCTTGGAACTGGGAAAGCCAGTTAGCAGAAGTGGCTATGTCGATTAAATGTCCAACGACTCCAGAACACACAGGAAGTACAGTTGATCAATACCTTAGGGAACTTTTAAAAGCCACTTTAAGGGAAAAGTTTGATAAATTTTTATTTTATATTCAATTATATTTTTTTATATTTTTTCATGTGCAACTTTTAAATCTCAAGGAAAGTCTTGAAATTTTAAGTAAAAATCTTTAAATTATAAGTAAGATCTAATTACAACATTTCTCCAATTCTCTTTCTTTCCTTCAGTCCCTCCTATGTTTCCTCTGACTCCCTTTCAAAACGATGGCCTATTTTTCTTTGATTATAATTGCCCTATGTATCTTTCTCTTTGTGAGCACACATAAATTCAAGTGGCAAGTCTATCTAGAATTGCTTGTTTGAATGTGATTTCAGGACTGACCACACTGCACTGGCTAACCCGTTAGAATATTTATTTCTAGGAAGTCTAAGCCTGTCTCTCTGCAGTCATTAGTTGTCTGTAGATCTTTGTCTGCAGTTGAGACTCCCGAGGTCTCCCCTCTGCTTGGTGCATCCACTGATGCTGTCTTTGTTCAGGCAGCCATACTCCCGATGTATCTTTTATCAAACAAGCTTGACTTTGTAAACATAGAAGTACAGGACTCAAAAATATTGTGTCTGTTTAGTATTCAGTATGCTTTTTTTCTTGAGGGACATTTTCTTTTTTCTTTTATAGTTTTCAGTTTGGACTGAAAAATCACATAAATATCCAGAAGAGTTGGGTTATTTTAAAATAAAAAATTCGTAATGGCTGGACTGATGGCTCAGCAGGTAAGAGCACTGGCTGCTCTTCAGTAGACCAGCACCCACATGGTAGCTCAGTCATCTGTAACTCCAGTGTCAGGAGATCCAGTCACTAAACATGTACATGGTACATACACAGGGAAAAACATACACATAAAATAAAAGCAATTGGACAATTTAAAAGATATAGCTTTCTTATGTAATTTTTATTAAGTTGAAATTTTCCATGGAAACACTAGAGTAGATACTGACTTTCTTTTACACAATAGTACTTCTGAGCTGGATGGAGTTCTGTATGCGATCATGTGACATAGATCCATGCCATTCATCTTCAGAACTGTGAGCAAGGGGCCAGGCCTTCTTCATCTCTTGGTGGGTATAGTTACACATAACTTTGAGGGAGAGGGAGGTACAATCCAGGCATTGTTTCACAACAATACATATTTCACAAGTGCAATTAGCTACAAGTGTTTCCACCGGCATCCATAAAGCCTTAGCACATTGTTTCAACTAAAAATAGTTGGACAAACACCGGAAAGCTGGTGAGATTACAGTATGTTGCTTAAAGCTATTTTTCTTGATGTAACTCTGGGTTCCTTGATTTTGAAAACACTTCAGGGGCAGATTTTGGAAACAAAAACCTCCTAGATTTTTTTTTTCTTTAAAAAAAAGTTTTTACTGTCACTAATTTATTTCCAGAATTTGCCCTCTTTCTATGATGAAAAAATATGTCTCAATGTCTCTGAATGACATTATCATGTTAGGAACTAATCTCTGGTGGAAAAGTATGTCTCCTATCCAAAGTCTGGCAGAAAAAGAGAAAGTGGCTTGCATAAGTTTGATTAGAGGCTGTTGAGCAAAGTGGTGATCATTGGTGACTGGAGAATCTGCTATGCTTCCTGCAAACACACACATCATTTAAATGATCACATATCCATTTTTCTCACCTAGAAAATTCGAGCAAGCCAGTAACCCACATCCATTCATTGGACAGGAATACTGTGTTTGTAATGATCAGGAGGGAATTCTCTGAATACTCACTAGACATGTTAAGGTCGTCTCCAGAGTCTGCGAGTAGATTTTACTTCAGGATTTAGGCATAATTACTACAGTTTTGTCATTTGAAAGTTTCCCTGAAATGTGCTCTGTGTATCTACCTTGATCTGTTTCCAACTTAATTGGCTCGCTGAGCAGCCGTGTAGTCTTGAGACCACTCCCCAAGTTCCCACATTCACTCAGCATTGGCTAAAACGAGCCCTTTTCTACATCAAAAGCACACTTCCTCCCCCAGGACTGAGCGCTGGTGTCATGCTCACACATCCTTCTCCTGGCATCCATTTCTTCTCCTCTTTTCTTCTTGAAAGCTCAACCTTCCTATAAAGCGTCTCTCTGTACCATTCCTCCAGGCCCCAGCTCCACATTACCTACAGGTCCATCTCCAATTCATTTCCTGCAGAAAACTGTCATTGATCCTTTTTAAATTTTCTTTTATTTTTATTTTAATTGTGTCTTTGTGTATGAACAAACACGTGTATGGGGGTGACTGTGTATGTGCGCGTGTGGTGTACATGTGTGTGTGTACACCAGAGGTAAATCTCAAGTGTATCTATCAGTTACCATCCACCAACTCTGTTTGTCTGTCTGTGTCTCTGTCTTTCTCTGTGTCTCTCTGTGTGTTTTCCTCTCTTTTTTGTCCAGTGCTGAGGGTGAGACAGGTAGAATCCTGGGGCTGGTTAGCCAGCCAGCCTTGACTACTTGCTAAATGAGGAGACATTGTCTCAAAAATAAATAAAGATTTTACAATCATGCTAGAAGTCGATCTACAGGCATGTACATGTACAAGTATGCCTACAGAGACAAACCCACCAAACACACATGCACACATGCACACACATATATACACACATATGCATGGAAACATAAAGTTTGGACAGACCTTACACAATTTGCTTTTATAAAGAATGTTTGGGGCGTCTTTAGAACTGCTCAGGGAGTAGGCCAGCAAATATATTTTAGGGCTAAGAAGCTCCGGACTGTGCCTATGAGCACCTGCTGGACTCCTCTCGCTCCTGAAGAGTAGTTCTAAGCATGGCTTCCTAGAGTGTGAACAGTCACTTTTGTAGCCAGCAGTCACCGGAGGACCTGGTCAGGAACGCGAACTTCCTGCCTCTGGCTGGCTGGACTGACTATGGGAGTGGAATTCCTCTGACAGCACGGGTTGATTCACCAAGGTCAAGCTTGGGGACATGCAGAAGACACCAGACCATTATCTACACGTGGTGGGAACTTTACATTGACCTCTTGCCCCACTTGTCCTGAAAGTCCACAGAGCTGAGTCATTCTAATTGGAAAACCTGAAACTGGGTCATGGAGGGGTGTGATACCTCTGGTGTTCCCAGCCCGATAAGCCTTTGGTCAGCGAATAAGGAACACATGCTTGGGGTAGCTCTACCTAGACTCTCCTCTCTCATTTTGCTTTGGAAAAGAACTGAGTGCATTCCTTTTGTTTCAAAGGAGGCATCAGGACACACAGAAACTCAGCTTCAATGCAAACCTGAAATGTTCCAGGTGGCTGAACACAGAATTCTGTACTTAAATCCCCAGCTGCTCAGTTCAGCATTTGAGCACTAGAAATTGGTTTGCTGCTGTGCCTGGTTCACTGATTAGCACACCCTGGGAGACTGATGAGCTAAAAGAAGGGATGTTTGGAGATGAAGGCATCTCTGCTCTGGGTCAGTGATGATTGAGTTTTGTCTTGTCTTTTCAGGCTCACTGTGAAATGCGCTCGCCAGGGCTCATTGTTTACTTGACCTGGTTCGAGTCAGGGCCTGAATCCTCTCAGCAACCTGGGATTTCCTGTTTATGGTCTCCAAGGCTTCTCCACTTGGCAGATGATCTCAGACCAGCCCTCCTGTACAGTCAAAGCTTCTTTCTCAAGGTTACTTCTCAAGGGGGCCTTGGTGAACGACCCCTTCCTCTAGTGTTTAGGTCATCTTCTCTTACCTTTGGGGTTACTTTCACCATTGTAAACCCAACCTCTCCCTCATTATTCTTCTGGGGCAATCATAGATTACATGGGCCCCTCCAGGCTTTCTAGAACCCGAGGTCTAGTTCCGCCATCTTTTTTTGGCCTTTCCACACTGCACCGCTCATGCCTGCTTCTGTTTACGCTGCCGCATCCCATGCCTTTCATGTTGGCATCTTTTCCTTAAGCCATCCATTCTTCATGGTCATTCTGCAGACTGCAGAACAGCGGGTGGCTTCCTTCCTACACACCCTTGTCTAAATCTATCATCTGCTTCTGTGATAATTTCTTTATATAAAAAGTATGGACTTTTTAAAGTAATTTGTAAGCCTCAAGTGTGAAAAATAAAAAAAATCAGATATTAGATGAGTAGTTTGGATAATTTCAGTTTTTAGTGGATAAATCAATCGCACAGAACTTTGCCTCTGTGTTCTATCATCTGCAGAGTTATTTGGGTGAATTGTGACTTCAGTGCCACCCAGCCACGACTACACTGATCCAGATATGGTCTGGGCTGCTTAAGCTTCTGCAACTTCATGTCTGGTTATGGTGCTTTCTATCCAGACTTGGGACCTACATCAGGAAAATCTCCAGTATCAGCTAAGCTGGCAGAGCAGACATGGCAAAGATAAAAACAGAGAAAGAAGGAAGGGAGGTGAAGAGGTAGGCAGGGAGGAAAGGAAGGGAAGGGAAAGAAGGAGGGAAGGAAATAATATTTAGAGGAGGGAAGCAAAGAAATGGGATGAACAAAATGGAATGGAGGAGAGAAACATCCTTCCAGGGAAAAGCTTTAAAAAACCCCAGGATGCTGAATTCTGCAGGCATCGTGGGGTCTTGCTCTGAGCTGACCCATGGGCATCTGTGGGTTGGTTTTCTGGCCTCCAAGACACGGGTACAAAGTGCCCTGCCTCTGAAGCTGTGTCATAAGCAGCTGCAATGTCCTCCAGGAAAGGGCAGTCTAATTTGTTATATACATGATGACAACTGGGTGTTAAAATTTAGCTAGGAGGTCATCAAAACCTCCAGATTTCAGCTATGTGCGCTTTGGTAGTGGGATACATGGTGAGCTGGGGGCCACACATGTCAGCTCAGGGACAGCTGCTCAGCTGTTGACGACCTGGACAAGAGGGCAGTGAGGACCTGAAGTCTTCTCAGATTGGTGCTCTTTCAGAGTGTGTGCGTGCAGGAAAGTTTAGACAGCTTGTCTGGACCACAAAGGATCTGTGTCCAGCGCCCCATACACAGTAACTACACTTCCTTAAGGGGAACTTGATTTCAGGCAAGATCTTTAATCAGGGATGGCAGTGATCACAGTCACAGGAGTGATTACACCGTGGTTACCATCACAGTAGTGAGTACACACTGTGGTCACCATGAATAGTAAGTACACTGTGGTCATCATCACAGTAGTGAATACACTGCGGCCATCATCACTGTAATAAATACTCTGTGCTCATCATCATAGTAATAAGTACACTGTGGTTACTGTTATAGTAGTGAGTACACTGTGGTCACCATCACAGTAATAGATATTCTGTGGTCATCATCATAGTAATCAATACACTGTGGTTACTGTCACAGTAGTGACTGAGAAGGCCTGCTCACAATGCTGCCACCCTGAGGAAATTCTCCTGTGTGCTTGTGTGTCTGTGTGTGCTGGAAACACACATCTGCATAAAGGGTGCTGAAGAAACGTGGGCCTGTTCTTTGCCAGTGTCAGAGAGCCAAATGTGCTCTTAATAATTACAGCTCTGTACTAGAGAAGTCTATGAAATGGGCTGTTACGCCATTAAGGAAAAATAGTAATAAAAATGTGATGTGAATATAATGTACTTTTAAACGTCACGTCTGATAATTGCTGATGACAAGTTCAGAAAAAATTAGTCAATTTATCTGCTTGGAAGGGTGTAAGATGATAAAAATCACTTACAATTTCTCATATATTACACGGTTAGTATAATGTTATACTTTATTCCATTAAATATATTATGAAAACGTTGGTTTTATTTTGAAAAAAATCATTTTTCTTTAGCATTTGGTGGGAATATTGCTGATTATGCTGAAGGTGACTTAAGGTCATGGCTGATTGATTACCAAGGTAAATCTACCTAAAACTAAAAATCAGTTAATATTGGAATTGACAATAAAATCCTCAAATTTCCTCAATTCTTATGTCGTGAATACAACTTTAACAGATGTATAATAATTAAAAAGCAGTTTCTTTGCAAAGAAATGCACATGTTTCCACAGAGGCAATATTCTTCTAAAATGCACACATACTGTATTAGCATATTTTTATGTGGGGACATTTTATAAAATTACACAGTAATTCTTTCCATGTACCTCTTACACCTGGGTTCAGTCCACACTGCTAAGGCTCTTCCGAGGAATGTGACAGAGGAATGTGCCTGTATCTACACGTCCTTCATAGCACTAAACAAGTCCAAATCCCTTTTACTTGTTAAATTTGAAGGTCAAAAAAATTCTTTTGTCTTATTTGTATTTTAAATGAGACTTTCTCTGCCTTCAATGACATGGAGGCTTCGAAGGTTTGTATTGGTCACTTGGGCTTTCCTGTGACTTTGTACACCTGGCTCAGAGGCATTCCCCCTTCTGCTCACCGACAGCTGAAGGGCACTGTTTCTCCTCAGCCTGTGCGCACTCCTTTAGGAACTTGAGGGAGACTCTCCCATGGACTAATGGATGCTTCTATGAAAACGAATATTACTGAAAACCAACAGTTGGTAAGTAGAAAAATAAAGCATTTTATTTGTTTGTGATACCAGGTCTGTACTGGAGTTACTGTGTCCACTTTTGTTGGGACTGAGGCTTCCATCACACTGCTCTGACATGGTCTGAATATGTCCTTCACCGCACCAGAGACACTCAGGAACTGTCACCTATGCATGACAATTCACCTCAGCGCTGGTGTGATGGCCAGGGAGCAAATGGAGAGTCCTCACTTTATATTTGTGTAAATAACACCTATTTCAGTGTGTATGTGTGGGTGTTGAGGCTAAACGGGATAAGGAATGTTCAGTCTTCAGCGTACTGTGTAGTTGGAAGCTGAGCCTTTTACCACTGCAGCAAGACTGTCATCTGCCAGGTTCATGACTGAGAACCATGCAGTAGCGCTATAAAGGGCCAGCAATATCCTCATAATGTTTCAGTTTATGATTCTCTGCTGGGATCCTTTCATGCTAAGAGTCTTGGAAAGAACAGGAATTCAAGGCCCATACCTAAACATCGTTAAAGCAATATACAGCAAACTGGTAGCCAAAATCAAACTAAATGAAGAGAAACTTGAAGCAATCCCACTAAAATTAGGGACTAGACAAGGCTGCCCTCTCGCTCCATATCTTTTCAATATAGTACTTGAAATTCTAGCTAGAGCAATTAGACAACATAAGGAGGTCAAGGGGATACAAATTGGAAAGGAAGAAGTCAAATGATCACTATTTGCAGATGACATGATAGTCTACTTAAGTGACCCGAAAACCTCCACCAGAGAACTCCTACAGCTGATAAACAACTTCAGCAAAGTGGCAGGTTATAAAATCAACTCAAGCAAATCAGTTGCCTTCCTATACTCAAAGGATAAGCAGGCTGAGAAAGAAGTTAGGGAAATGACACCCTTCACAATAGCCACAAACAATATGAAGTATCTTGGTGTGACTCTAAACAAACAAGTGAAAGATCTATATGACAAGAACTTCAGGTCACTGAAGAAGGAAATTGAAGAAGACCTCAGAAAATAGAAAAATCTTCCATTCTCGTGGATCGGCAGGATTAATATAGTTAAAATGGCCATCTTGCCAAAAGCAATATACAGATTCAATGCAATCCCCATCAAAATCCCAACTCAGTTCTTCACAGAGTTAGAAAAAGCAATTCTCAAATTTATCTGGAATAACAAAAAACCCAGGAGAGCTAAAACTATTGTCCACAGCAAAAGAACTTCTGGGGGAATTAATATCCCGGACCTCAGGCAATACTACAGAGCAATAGTGTTAAAAACTGCATGGTATTGGCACAGGGACAGGCAAGTGGACCAATGGAATAGAATTGAAGACTCAGAAATGAATCCACACACCTATGGTCACTTGATCTTCGACAAAGGAACAGAAAACATCCAGTGGAAAAAAGATAGCCTTTTCAACAAATGGTGCTGGTTCAACTGGAGGTCAGCATGCAGGAGAATGTGAATTGATCCATTCTTATCTCTTTGTACTAAGCTCACTCCAAGTGGATCAAGGACCTCCACATAAAACCAGTCACACTGAAACTAATAGAAAAGAAACTGGGGAAAACCCTTGAGGACATAGGCACAGGGGAAAAGTTCCTGAACAGAACACCAATAGCTTATGCTCTAAGATCAAGAATTGACAAATGGGATCTCATAAAATTACAAAGTTTCTGTAAGGCAAAGGACACTGTCAAAAGGACAAAACGGCAACCAACAAATTGGGAAAAGATCTTCACCAACCCTACATCCGATAGAGGGCTAATATCCAATATATACAAAGAACTCAAGAAGTTAGACCCCAGGGACTAAATAACCTTATTAAAAAATGGGGTACAGACCTAAACAAAGAATTTTCACCTGAAGAAATTCGGATGGCCGAGAAGCACCTTAAGAAATGCTCAACATCATTAGCCATTAGGGAAATGCAAATCAAACAACCCTGAGATTTCACCTCACACCAGTCATAATGGCTAAGGTTAAAAACTCAGGAGACAGCAGGTGTTGGCAAGGATGTGGAGAAAGGAACACTCCTTCACTGCTGGTGGGATTGTAAGATGGTACAACCACTATGGAAATCAATCTGGCGGTTCCTAAGAAAACTGGACATGACACTTCCGGAGGACTCTGCTATACCTCTCCTGGGCATATAGCCAAAGGATTCCCCAGCATGCAATAAGAACACATGCTCCACTATGTTCATAGCAGCCTCATTTATAATAGCCAGAAGCTGGAAAGAACCCAGATATTCCTCAATGGAGGAATGGATACAGAAATTGTGGCATATACACACAATGGAGTACTATTCAGCAATTAAAAACAAAGAATTCATGAATTTTTTAGGTAAATGGATGGAACTGGAAAATATCATCCTAAGCGAGGTAATGCAATCAAAAAAGAATACACATAGAATTCAATCATTGATAAGTGGATATTAATTAGCCCTGAAGCTCTGAATACTGAAGATACAATTAGCATATCAAATGATTCCCATGAAGAAGGAAGAAGAGGGCCCTAATCCTGGAAAGGCTTGATCCAGCATTGTAGTGGAGTACCAGGACAGAGAAAAGGGATGGGGAAAGATAGGAGAATGGATGGAGAGAAGAGGACTTATGGGATATATGGGGAGGGGGGAATGGGGGAAGGGGAAAGCTTTTGGATTATAAACAAAGAATATAGTGTAAACAAAGAATATATATATATAAAAGAAAAAATGATTCTGTGCTGGGCTTCTTCGTAGCTGTCCTTAGTCTCATGCAACCTGTGGACCACGGGTTGGACACACATGGGGTTCCATGGAAACACTCCAAAAAATATGCTTAGAGTTATCTGCATTCATTTGTGTTATTGAGAATCAGCAAATTGTCTGGACATCCTACCCTTTACCTGATTACATTTGTTTAGGTCTTGCCTCTATTTCATGTGTGCAATTATATTGTGCTAATTCTTTCTAAAGACAGAGAACATGTGTGTGCCTGCACACACACACACACACACACACACACACACACACACACACACACCCTTCCCCTAAGATGCAGAGCTAGTTCATATCTGTAATGTTAGCCTTCTATCTTATCTGTGATATTTGCCATTGCTGTTCTTAAGACAATATAAGTGTTTTCATTTGATTCTTTACTCCTAAGACAAGCTCCCTTTGAATATAGGCATGTCAAGTAAGTAAGTAAAAGAAGTATGAGTTACTGTAGTTAAACATTAACTAGAGTGCAAGGTATTAGGGCCTGATAACAGAGGAATGTGAGGCTGGCTTTCAGAGGGATAAATACTCCGGAGGTCTAGCTTGTTTCATACAAAGCAACCAGGATCAGTCTATGTACACAATGGCAGGCTCCACTGGCTTTTCACAAGCTTCTATTTTTATTTTATT
This sequence comes from Apodemus sylvaticus, assembly GCF_947179515.1. NCBI lineage: Eukaryota > Metazoa > Chordata > Mammalia > Rodentia > Muridae > Apodemus > Apodemus sylvaticus. Next base: position 85,420,965 of record NC_067484.1, read on the forward strand.
TACATTAAATTTACATAAGAACCAGCCTTAAAGGAATAAATAGAATAATAGTCTTTTAAAATGTAGTAGATAAATAGAGGTTTAAATATTCTCCAGAAAATACCTTGTAGCTAACTGCATGGACTTAAATTGGTAGACAACCCAGGTCACTTCTGCGGTTGTCTCCCAGCCTTCTGGTTTCTTACATGGACAATTATCCTCTTTTATTATCCATGAGTTGTACAAAGCCTGTATGTATGTTAAAACTTGACTCTCGCCTATATCCAGAGGCTACGAAGTCCACGGAAGCCTTAGAAATTCCCACTCTTACCTGAGGATTTCCCAGGATTATACATCTGTAGGACCCTTCCTATTTGTGCCTCTCCACAGAGTTCATGTAACCCAAGGCTGACAGGGATCGAAGTCAGATCACAGACCTGCCTCACCAACCCTGCTTATGACAATATGGCACCTTACACAGGAGTCAGGAACTCAGCTTCTTAGTACTGAAAACAATTTGAGGGAATACTACAATTGATGCTATCTAGAAACTATTCTGGGGTTTGAGGGGTATAGTGAAGGGGACCCAGTAGACCTACTCATTTGAATGGGTTTAAATCTAGATCTTTTGTACTGGGAGTATGGTGCAGTGGTTAAAATTCCTGTTGCATAAACATAAAGCCTGGGATTCGTACCTGAGATTCCACACTTGCCACAACTTAATTTGCCTGATATCCAAAGTCCATGTATAGTGAACTTCTCTTCAGGAACTCTCTTTCTCTCTCTCTCTCTCCCTCTCTTCATCTATCTATCTTTCTCCTGCATCCATACCCAGGGATTTGTAGACTCTGCCATGGGGCTACATCTTATTAGCTCATTCTTTATCCCCCTCCTGGCCCTCCCTCTGACAGTTCCTCCTCTCATTCCTCCTCTCATGTCTCCAAAGGATGTCTTATTAGCTCATTCTTAAATACAAGTCACATAAACTTCTCAGCAACTTTGAAAACTAGAACACAGAAGAACAATAACCTTTAATGCTCATGGTAAACTGACCACATACCAGGAGTTCTGCTCTTAAATAAACTGTCAGTTCAGTATAAGGATGTCATGGTTAGATACTCAATATCTTAAACATTTTTCCTGTTTTTTTTTTTTAATGTTAGCAAAAGATGTTATTAAAATGAGGACTAACATGAAAATGGGATAATATGGGCTTAGAAGTCAGAAGATTCAGCATAAGAAAGAAGAAAATGTACTGGTTGCTGAAGAAAGGAAGACCCTAAGTGACATCCACCCAGAGAGCCATGGCATATCAGTACAGAGACATATGAGGTCTGTCCAAGAAAAGCCATAGGCTACTGGGGTTTAAATTGTTTCCCATTCTCCTTGAAACTTTAGGGTGGCAGATCCATATGGATGCTGGCAGAGAAAAGTCTGAGCTATCAAACTCACTAGTGTCCATCTTAGCATCCCAAGAGTGTATTGCTGGCTGTGTATTTTCTGCCTAATGGCACATAGCTTTACCTTGGAGCCTGTAGCCTAGGGATATACCTCACTGATAGAGTCCTTATATAGCATGCATGAGGCCCTGGTACTAAATTAATATTAATATTTGTTCTTCAGTATCACAGTTCACAAAAGTTTACATGAGCTGGAAAGTATGGTCATGAGGGAAATAATTCAAGTCTATCTTCTGTCAAGTCTATCTTCATATCTTCCTGCTTTTTCCCAGCATGCTTGTGTCACTTTTAATCATTTAGGATTTTGCCTGAATATCATCAGCACTTGGTTTGTAAATAAACAAACCAAACCAAAACCAAAACCAAAACTAAAACCAAAACCAAAACCAAAACCAAAACCAAAACCAAAACCAAAACTCAACTCCCACCCAAAAACCTAAAAACCATGTCTATAGCCATCCCTTTATACTAACGTCCTTTGCTTCATTTTATGGCTCATAAATTCCCAAGGTAGCAATATTGGACTGTGTGTGTGTGTGTGTGTGTACCTGTTTTGTGGCTTGCTTTGTGCTTTGTCCAGGAACTTAGAACATTCTCTGGTATGTGAGAGTATTCTATACATATCATAGAATGAAAGAGCTAGCAGATGGTGAGTTGGGTGGAGCAAAACCTGTGTCACACATCATTTTATCTCCAGTCCTTCACCAAGTGTCTGCAGGACTAGCTATTCCAAAAGCACATGCTGGTTGAATGAATGCATAGATAGAGAAATGAAATCTAGGATAAATTCTCACAGAACAAAATTAAATATAATTTTAAAGTATTTGAAGAATTTTCACAACCAAAGAAAAGTGATGTATTTGTTGGAGCTCACGATGCATGATGGGATGTATTTTTCTTTTCTTCATCAGGGAGTTCCAGAGCCTGGGCTTCAGGCTCTGGAGACTTCACTTGAGAAACAGGACAGATTCAGATGAGTGTGATTCCTAGCATGGTTAAAAGGCGAATGGGCACACTCCATGGCCAAGGTCAAGGTCAAGGTCAACTCTGTCCCTGTGCAGCCCCATCCAGGCTGGGTGCCCTGATCCTTTCTTATAATTTGTAAACATTCAAAAATTAAGGCAGATGCATTTTCATCTTCTCTATGAATAATACCTCCAGAATTGTATCGATTCTTCTTACAGTAGTACGAAAAGTGATGAGTATTCAGAGAAATGGGTCCATCTCTAGAAGAACAAGTGGTAGACATAGACAGATCCTGGAAAGACAGTCCAGGGAAGCTCAGCAGTACTGTGAAGTGGGGTAGTAGTTTTGGAATTTGTACTTCTCTCTCTAGAAGCGTTCCACACTAATTATATATATATAATTATATATATATTATATATATTTATTATATATTATATTATATATATTATATATAATACATATTATATATATTATATATATAATTAATATATATATATTCTTATACATTTGTATTTCTCCAGGAAGGGTGAATTTCTTGATCAGATTATGTATATAAGATATTCATTAAAGAGATAGAAAGAAGCCAAATCAAAGTTTAAAAAAACCCTGACCAAAATTAGGCTTTAACACTAAATGTTTTGAAGAGCCAAGGGTGTGTTCTGAGAGGTGTGCTTTCAGTCTGCAGTCTTGGAAAAGCTAGGGATAGCCCTGCCCTTAAGCTGAAGGCAGGAGCCAGCTTCCTGTTTATGTGAGCCTCAGTGTGGAGTCCCATTTGAAGATTCAAAAGAATTGATGAGTGAAAATTTAATATTTGGCTCAGAATAGAAGGAAAATCCAAGTCTAAGACACACACACACACACACACACACACACAGAAACACACATGCATAGACACACATGATAGGAGATACCAAGATAATGACAGGATAAAATGACATTTTATTTATATGAATACATTAGCTACTTTGGATTATTAATAAGCATTCACAAGTGTTTTTTGAAAACTATGCTAATTCTGGGCCCTGGTTTTATAAAGAACAGAGATTTAGTCCTGGCCAACAGTAATAGCACAGTTTTAAATAATGGGCAGAAGATCTGAACAGGTATGTCTTAAAAGAAGACGTTTGAACAGACAATGATTACGTAAAAAGAAGGTCAATGCTGTTGTTATCAAGACTATGAGCCTCACTGAGATGTCACCTCACATTTCTTAGGATGGCTATCATCAAAATAGAAAAGAGGTGTGGGTGACAGTGTGGAGAAAAGGAAATATGGGCAGTTGTAGCCATAGTGGAAGACAATTGGAGGCTCTTATAAAATATGAAACAGGGTCAGTTATCTGGCTAAATAGGAACAGGCAGTTAGTACAAATTCCAATAACTTAGGCAATATGCCTGGAACCCATGTAGTAGAAAGAGAACCAGTTCTCAAAAGCTGTCCTCTGTCCTCTCTATGTACATTGCCCCACCCAAATAAATAAACCTAATAAAAAAAAATGTAAAAGGTTAGAGCCAATGTGGTGGCACTTGGCTGGAATCCCAGCCCTCGAGAGACCAAGGTGGGAGGATTACTCGAGTTTAAAGCTAGACTGGGTTACCTAGTAAGACTTTGTCTAAAATAAACAAATGAATGAATGTAGAAATAAGTAGTGAAACTACCAAATGGTCCAGCAGCAGTCTTGTTATCAAATATATATATATATATATATATATATATGGATGAAACAAAATTTCAAAGACATGTCTACACTTTCATGTTTGTTAGTTTGTTATTTCCAACTTCAAGAAATAGAAATGATATCTGCTAATGGATAAAAGAAGACACATGATGTGTGTGTGTGTGTGTGTGTGTGTGTATGCTTTTGTGAATATTAGTTAAGCAGTAAAAGAAAGGACTTTTTTTCTACTTTACAGCATATATGATCCTGGAGGACATCATGGTGAGTGAAATAAACTGAACTTTCCAAGCAGAAGAGTAGGTGCTATTCATTTGATCTCTGTTTTTCTTAATGGTTTTACTTCCTAGTTTTTATTTATCTTTTTAATTTTAAATGAGGATTATTTTAATAATACATGCTTGAGGGGGTACAATATGGTAATTTTGTTTTTATATATAATGTATACTGATCAGCCAGGGTGATTGGTGTTTCCATCTGCTCCTTACTTTGTGTTCAAAATCTTTGAGCCTCTTCTAGTGATTTTTTATTTTTTTTTTGACTTAGAGCAGGTTATTATGAGCTGTAACCATCACGCTGTGCTGTAGAAAATGGGACTATTCGCTGTAGAAAATGGTGACTCAGAGTTGAAATGTCAGTAAGCTGGAACTACATTCTGTGATTTGTGTGATTATCTTTGAATCAAAAAGTAAACACATCCTCCTACCATCATTTAGAGGCAGGACTTGATTATGACCATTGGATACATTTTAAGATGATCATGCTACTAAAACTTTCAAGTACATTTTAATTTAGCTTCAAAACAATCAAACTTTACTTGATTTTCATGTAAATGATCACTTTAAGGGAGCAAAGGAAAATGCTAATTTAATTAAGATCACATTAAGGAAAGTCATTTAATTTCCCACACCAAATGGTAGTGACATACATGTTAATTTATCATTTACTAAATCTATAAACATAGTTTGTAAGAAAGTGTCTCTGGATAAAAACAAGGGTGACATGTGATCTTGTTAGACATTATTCAACACAAAAAGACTGCATATGGGCTTATAGAATTCCATCACTATAAAGCATTATTTGGAGATTTTGATGTCCCTTGATCAGATTAATTCAGAGAGCAATTATTTGGACATAAATTAATACATTCTTTAGTAAGAGCAGGATCACACAAATAACGTTTTGTGAACTAGTAAGAACATAGAAGAAAGGAGAAGGTATTTTTTTCTTGCTTTTCTCTAGTCCTTGCTTGGTGTCTAATAGATCAGCAAATCTTACTGCTATTATCCCCATCTCTGTCCTCAACCACTGTTACAACCCCAGGTTTTCCCTCTTACACCTCAGACTATGCTATAGAAGCCTTCTAGAGTCTTCTTACTCCTACTTTCAAGTTTCTGAGGAATTTTCACTATAGCCCTTGGAGTGATGCTTCAAAATATTTAACCAGATTACATCTTCATAGTATCTAATTTGCTGTTTTTTTTTTAAATTTTAAAATTAGCTTCATTCATTTATTTCATCTGGGAGGGAAAATGAGCCACTACGAAGTTAGAGATCAGAGGTTAACTTCTGAGAGTTTGTTCTCTCCTTCTCCCGTGTGTGTTTTGAGGGATTGAACTCAGCCACCAGCTTAATGGTAAGTGCGTTTAGTCATGTCCTGAGCAATTCTTCCAGCTCTCACGGCATCTAAATCCTCCCAACAGGAGTATGTAGCAGAAATAGGTACATGGACAAATAAATCCTTTTGTGAACCAGCTTCTGTGAGCAGTCTGGCTTCAAATCACTTTCCTTGACTTCACCTGTTTTCCAGCAATAGGCAGTTAGGTGCCACTTCCTCAAAGACCCTGATCATACTATAATCAATACCCAAAGATCACTCATTTCTAGTGGGTATGTCTCTTGCCCCACTTTATGGAGACAGATCATGTGCTAGTCTGTACTTACTTATTTTTGCCTTCTGATAGTCATGCTTTGTGCAATGTCCTCCCCTTGAATAGAGAAGGGATCTCTCACTTCTTCCTAGCCAACATAGACAATGGTGGTTGCCCATCACAGGTTACAGGGGGCAAAAGCAGGATGTCACTGCCACGGATTAGGACACATTAAAAAATATTAACCAGGACGTTCTTTTTGCTGGCTTTTTGCTGGCCGTTAAGCTTTGTGAGTCCCCTGTGAAGAAGCTTGCATGACAACCAACTGTGGGTGGCTGCTATTGACTGAACCAAATCCAAAAGTTCAACACTTGCAAGGAAGTAATTATTTGGAAGAGAATCTCAGGTGGTGACCCCAGCTTCATTCATGGTTGATGGCAGCTGTGCAAGAGCTAAGCAGAGGTTCATCCTCCACTCATGACCCACAGGAGCTGTGAAAATAAATATGTATTCTTTTAACTTGCAAAGGAAGTGGCAACTTACTGGAGAATAGACTAGGACAGATTTATTGTCTCTCACTTGTTAAATTGTAAATTCTTTATTATTATTATTATTTTCTATATTCCTTGTTTACATTCCAAATGATTTTCCCTTTCCCGGTTCCCCCTGCCCATAAGTCCCTTAAGCCCTCTTCCCTTCACCCGTTCCCCAATCAACCCCCTCCCATTTCTCTGTCCTGTGCTTAGAAGTCCACTGCCTACACAGTCTTTGATATTTGTGAAAAGAATGAACTAGATTGTGAAATAGTTGCAAAGACTACTGAAATGCAATAGTGAGTCAGTAGAGTGGACAGACAATGCATAATGTCCAAATGATAAGGCTGAAGATTAAGTAAACCATGATTTCAACACCAGGTCATGTTGTATTGCCACAACAAGGAAATTGTTTTACCTTTCTTTATTGTTTTCTTTTCCTTCCTGTTCGTTAGGTTATTTGTTTGTTTATTTATTTATTTATTTATTTGTGTGTGTGTGTGTGTGTGTGTCTGTCTGTCTGTCTGCCTATCTGTCTATGTGCCTTTCTGTCTGTATTGTGAGTGTACTCATGCATGCCTGGAGGGACCAGGAAGGGATTGGACCTGGAGTTACAGGAAGTTGTGAGCCACTCATTTTGGATACCGGGAACTTGGTTCCTCTTCTAAGCAATAAGTGCTCTTAATTGATGAGCCATCTCTTCATATATGCTTCTTATTTCTTGAATGATGATGATGATAATGTTTATTTCATGTATAAAGTAGGTTATAGGGAGGGATTAAAAACAGTGTTTAGCATCAAAAGCATCATGAGCCGCAAGAAGCTAGCTATAGAAGAGAACTCGACTTTTCTATTTGTTTTCACTTTTCTTCCTGAAAAGGAAATAGAATTTGCAAATATCATATACTAACAAAATTCTCAGTACCAGTTTGATGAGGGTTTTTGAATTTAAGAGAAAAGAAAGTTTGATATAGATAAGGCAGAGTCTATTTTGTAACACCAATTCCTAATTTTAAAACACATCAACAAAAATTATAAACACAGTAAGAAACAAACCTTTAAGAAATCGTTTGGGAATTTAAAAGCTATTCTGAAAATATATAACTGAGTATCAGGTATCCATCACTTCTTGGCTATAAATATACACTTTAACATCCATTTATTTAGTGTTCACTTTAAGAGCACTGCATAATGGTGCTCATTTTACAACCAAGAAAGATTCAAAAATGTTAAGTCACTTGCTTTTAGAATGTAAACAAAGAATATAGAAAATAAATTTTAAAAAATTAAAAAAAAAAGAAAATAATTCCTGTCCCAAATAAGGAATTCAGTAAAGACATAGAAAGTTTAAAGTTAACAAAATGGAAATCTTGGAAATAAAGAAATCAATAAGTCAGACTTTAAAGACAGTTAAGTGCCTCAATAATCTTGATTAAGCAAAAGAAAGAATTTAAGAGTTTATAGGAAGTTTGCCAAAATATTACATTTAGACTGTAACAAGAAAAAAGACACAGTTATTTGGCCAGAAAAAATTTGTACAGCTAAAATAATAAATACTGAGAATTATAATAAAAAGGAAACATATCCCTGTATTTAATAGTTTGCTATTAAGTCCTCTTGTATGGTATTAACAACCATTTCATCTTTCATTTGTCTACTGATTGCATAGCATCCATGTAGTCCATGTAGTGTCTTCAGAAATAAAGGCTTATATGTTTATAAGTTCTCTGAGGCAACTAAAGGCAACAGCAGTATCCTATCATGGGGGGAGAGGGTAGTTTCTCAACTTCTCTCATCAGCAACACAAAAGGGAGAGGTATTTCCCATGTCTGGCACTAGAGTTCTTTTTAGATAGTCTATGGTTCTTTTGGGAGTATTATCACCCCAAGTAGTGAAATGTCGAAGAAACTTAAAATTCCTATTCTATTTTAGAGATTTCATGGCCTACTTAGATGAGCATGTGTTTACTATCTAGAATAGTCTGGATCTATGAAGCCCATTAGTTCTATATTGTACTTTAACTTTGCAAAGTCCTTGTTGATTTTTAGTTTGGATGAAAAGTATGGAGTGTTGAAGTCAATCCCTATTATTCTATCAAGGCTTAGCTGCTTTCTCATGCTATATAGTTCTTGTTCTATAAAATCATTTGGATGTTGTCTTAGTCAGGGTTTCTATTCCTGCACAAAACATCATGACCAAGAAACAAGTTGGGAAGGAAATGGTTTATTGAGCTAATGCTTCCATGCTGCTGTTCATTACCAAAGGAAGACAGGACTGGAACTCAAGCAGATGGGGAAGCAGGAAGTCATGGAGAGATGTTTCTTAGTGGCTTGCTTCCCCTGGCTTGCTCAGCTTGCTTTCTTATAGAGTCCAAGACTACTAGCCCAGGGATGGCACCACCCACCATGGGGCCTCCCCTGTGGAACGCTAATTGAGAAAATGCCTTACAGCTGGATCTCATGGAGGCATTTCCTCAGGGAGGCTCCTTTCTCTGTGATATCTTTAGCTTGTGTCACATTATATCTATTTTTTGTTTGGATTTTTCAGAAATACTCGATTTTGGAAAAATATTCTTAAAACACAGCAAGTTAATTTTATCTGAAATAATATACGCCAGTGTAGATTTTAAATGTGCTTGGAGTTGAGGTCACAGCAGAGGAATCCTTTGTCCACTCTATTATAATGATAAGATAGATTGATTATATAGAAAAGTTTAAAAACTGAAATACTTTTGCTTGCTACTACATTGAACTAGGTAATAGTTCAGAATTTTTTACCCCAATACCATTAATTTTAGACACTGATTTGAATAGATATTACATTTAATGACTATGAAGTTCCCAATGCAGTTTCCATATAGCTTCAAATATAACTTTAAATTTTCATATAGTAATTCCTTGTGCGTTAAGCAATCTGTAAAAACAAGTCAGAAATAAGAAATGCATATGCACATTTATATTTTATAATTCAGTTCAGCAAGAATAGTCTGAGAATTCATATCTTTCTTCAATTATGAAAAATTCTTAGGAAATTCTTACTCCAGAAATTTACTGAATTGTGCAATTTCTGGTGGTATTCTTGGTTCTTAGCTGTTCTGTCATGTATAGAACATTACCCCCTTTTGTATTTCAGTCAGGTAGAAGTGTGATCTTTTATTTTAATTTGATGGCCTTTTTCTTTGTACTCAATATAGAGACTAAATCCTCTACTGAGTTTTAATTTTCACCATCCGCAAACAAATTTGGAATTGAATATATATATCTCTGTTTTTGCCTTTTTTTGTGATTTCTTTCTTTACTAAGAGTTTTTTCTTTTACTTTTGTATTTAACTATACTCTTAGAATAATTTTCAGTTTTCTCTTACATGTCATTTGAACAATAATTTATTTTTGATTGTTCATATCATTTATTAAATTTATTACTGTCACATAAGTGTGCTTGTTCTGATATTTTAATTTTCGAGCTCAAATATTAATCTATTTATTCTTTCTTCCATCTCTTTTCTCTATCTCTTCACCTTCTCTCTTGAGTTTTGAGGTGGCTGACAAATCTATAGACAATCAGCAAGTGCATGTTCATGGTTTCATGGATTTAGGATCCTGTGCTGTTGCTGTCGACACACTGATCTAGTTAGGAGTCTGGGAAATGCAGAGTCAGTTCTGGACTGGAAAAGCCTGTTTGCTTTCTCCAACTTCCCCAGTGACTTTGGCTTCTTCACCTTTGACAAGAGCTAGTTTGAGTTTAGGGGGAGTTTCTCCTCTACTGTCCTTACCTAAGCAACCAGCCAGGTTCCCTCCCATACTCATGTGTCTAAAGGCACAGCTCATACGTCTACATTTGTGTGTGTGTATGTGTGTGAATCTCTGACTGTGTGTGTGTTAGTATATTGTATAAAGTATAAAGCCAAAATAGAGTGAAGGCTTTATTCCACACAATAAGGTAATTTACTTATTCAGGAATCTATTTGTGAACATAGCATGTTTATCGTTTCAAAGCACATTGGTGCATTTTTCTTTTCATTAAAGTATGCTCTCTGTGTGTGAGTGATGTGGCAATCATGGAGGTCATGCTACAGAGTATTCTTGTATCACCTCTTACTAGTTCTTTCCTTTATGATTATAATTGAACCGCGTATAAAGACATTGTTCCAATTGCGTGGTTTGCTTTAATGATGATTAAAGAATTTAGCCTCAGCTGCACAGGCGCTCACCTGTCGCTGATTGCCACAGGAGTTTAAGATTTCAAATGGGCAGCTGGGATAGGCTCTAAGAGAGAAATACACTTTTAGATAGTGCCAATAAATAGTATATGCAAAGTCCTGGGTTTGATTCCTAGTGCTACAACAAATAAAAATAAATGCATTTAAAACTAAAATAATGTAAAGTAGTGTTAATACCATGACACTATTAAGAGAAATGTTTAAAAGATATTCAGTACTTATTCATCTTACAGGAACTGGTTGGGATCGTGCACAAATATACCTAGACAACATATCCTATCAAAACTCTCCAGGAATTCTTTGAAATACTTTTCAAACCTTATACTAAGATCTATGATGACCTTTCTGTGTCTGTTAATGATCTATGTGTTGTTTAACAATAGCCAGAAACCACTGAGAAACAAACCTCTGATGCTGTTATTTAAGGAGAGTGAGCTATTTGACACTCTTGCCAAATATGAGCGAATCAAAATTTGAGATGAGTGTATCCATTCTTCTGTTAAAGGACATCTGGGTTCTTTCCAGCTTCTGGCATTTATATATTAGACTTCTATGAACATAGTGAAGCATGTGTCCTTGTTACACGCTGGAGAATCTCTGGGTATATACCCAGGAGTGATATAGCTGGGTCCTCAGGTAACACTATTTTCAGTTTTCTGAAGAACTGCCACATTGAGTTCCAGAGTGGTTTTACCAGCTTGCAATCATACCAACAATAGAGGAGTGTTCCTCTTTCTCTACATCCTCACCAGCATCTGCTGTCACCTGAGTTTTTGATATTAGCCATTCTGACAGGTGTTAGGTGAAATCTCAAGGTTGTTTTGATTTGCATTTGCCTGATGACTAAGGATGTTGAACATTTCTTTAGGTGCTTCTCGACTATTCAGTATTCCTCAGTTGAGAATTCTCTGTACCGAATTTTTCAATAGGGTTATTTGATTGTCTGGAGTCTAATTTCTTGGGTTCTTTGTATATATTGGATATTAGCCCTCTATTGGATGTAGGATTGGTAAAGATCTTTTCCCAATCTGTCGGTTGCTATTTTGCCCTATTGACAGTGTCCTTTGCCTTACCAAAGCTTTGCAATTTTCTGAGGTCCCATTTGTCTATGGTTGATCCTAGAGCATAGGATTGGTGTTCTGATAAGGAAAATTTTCCCTATGCCCATGTGTTTGAGAATTTCCCCTACTTTCTCTTCTATTAGTTTCAGTGTATCTGGTTTTATGTGTTTTATCCTTGATCCACTTGGACTTGAGCTTTGTACAGGGAGATAAGACATTTGTATTCTTCTGTATGCTGACCTCCAGTTGAACCAGCAACATTTGTTGAAAATGCTATCTTTTTTCCACTGGATGGTTTTAGCTTCTTTGTCAAATATCAAGTGACCATAGGTATGTGGGTTCATTTATAGGTCTTTATTTCTATTTCACTGATCTTCATGCGTGTTTCTGTACCAATTCCATTCAGTTGTTATCACTATTGCTCTGTAATACAGCTTGAGGTCAGGGATGGTGATTTCCCCAGAAGTTCTTTTATTATCGAGAATAGTTTTGTTATCCTAAGTTTTTTGTTATTCTGAATGAATTTGCAAATTGCTCTTTCTAACTCTATGAAGAATTGAGTTGGAATTTTGATGGGGATTGCAATGAATCTGTAGATTGCTTTTGGAAAGATGGCCATTTTTCCTATATTAATTCTGCCAATCCATGAGCATGGGAGATCTTTTCATCTTCTGAGATCTTTGGCTTCTATTTTCAGGGACTTGAAGTTCTTGTCATAAAGATCTTTCTCTTGCTTGGTTAGAGTCACACCAACATATTTTATATTATTTGTGAGTATTGTGAATGGTGTTGTTTCCATAATTTCTTTCTCAGCCTGTTTATCCTTTGAGCATAGGAAGGCTACTGATTTGAGTTAATTTAATATCCAGCCACTTTGCTGAAGTTGCTTTTCAGCTATTGTAGCTTCCTCTTGGAATGTTTGGGGTCACTTAAGTATACTAACAACTTTTTAAATTATTGTCTGAACCTCTCATGTGTGCACAGGCACCAACAAACAAATGCATAAATACAAGGCAATCTTCTATGCCAGTGTTTCAGCCTTCTGGAGTGTGGATTCTTCATTCCAAATGCTTGTTTAAACAGTAGATTCTGCTGTTTTTCTCTAGCATTATACAAAATTACTCAATCGTGTCTTTGGAAGAGAAAAGGAATCCATAATCAGGATGCTTGTAACTAAATCTCTGGATTTACAGGAGTGTAAATGATTCTATCTCTTGAACAGATAGCTGCAAGTAACCTGACTAGGTGTCTCCTGCAGCCGAATGGCTGAGGTGGACGTACAGGGTGTGAAGTGGGAAATGATGCCAAGGTTGCCTTTAGTGCTGTAAACAGCTTTCACACCCTTCCTTGTAGCTGAAAGCCACTACCAACATTTTCTAAACTTTTGATTCTTCATGTTAAATAGGCAGATTGTTTTTTACTCTGTTACAGAATTTTTATGATTTTATATTGGACATATATTTTTTTTTGAGACAGGGTTTCACAGTGTAGTCCTAGTTATCCCAGAACTTACTCCATAGGCCAGGCTGGCCTTGAACTTACAGAGATCCACCTGCCTCCACAGTCAGTAAAAGCACTTGCCGTGCAGTCTGACAGCCCATGGTGGAGGAAAGAAGAGACTTCCAGCCTCTGACCTCTACCCATGTGCTGTGGTGCTACTTGCCTTCACATACATGTGCACACATGTGCCTTCACAACACATATGCCTTCACATACATGTGCACACACATGTCTTATACACACATCTTCATACATACACATGCATATAAATGCCTTCATACACACATGTTTTCATATACACACATGCACATACATGTCTTCATACAGACGTCTTCATATACATACATGTACATATATGCCTTCACACAGATGTAACTTCATACATACACATTACACACAAATGCCTTCACACACATGTGCATACATGCCTACACACATGCACACACATGCCTTCACATATACATATGCTTCCCCACGTCTTCACACACCTGTGCACACATGTTTTCCTACACATGCCTTCACACACACACATACACACATATCTACACACACATGCACATACATGCCTTTATACACACATATATATGCAACAAGACTACAGTTCTGACTATAAATGATACTTTTTGCATTCATATATTTATTTACTCTTTGTGTTTGTGTATGTATATATTTATTATGGTGTATACATGGCATGTCCATTTTTGCAGGTCAAAGAACAACTTGCAGGAGTTGATTCTCTCCTTCCATCATATTGGTTCTGGGGATAAAGATCAGGTTGACAATCACGTCAGCAAACACCTCCACCCACTAAGCCATCTTAATACCCCAATATTCCTTATTCTTCAAGGGATTTGACTTAACTAAAAACTCCTTAAATTTCCTATCAGGTACCAACAGCAAGTGAGTCACATTTAGCAGCAATTTCCCAACTATAGAATCATCTATTTATACACATTTTTTTACCCTTAGGTTCATGGAAAGAATTTACATACTGCCTGGGTTCTATCATTTTCAAACTTCTTTGCATTAGATCCAAAACTCTATTTGTAAATATTCTTGTTTATATTATAAAAAGAAGCTCTGATCTTAATTGGAAAAGATTGAAAAAATTGTTTTTAAGTTATTTTTTCTCATTGAACAGTTTTTATTTCATGCTCAAGTAGAAAATTGAACTTCAACTTTATCCTAAAATAAACATGATCTTTTCTTTTTTACTTTGTGTTTTCCTAGCGCTACTATGCCAGTACCAATGCACCCATTTTATTCCAAAGCTTAAGATCATCAGCGGAAAACACACACACACACACACACACACATACCACTACCACCGCCACCACCACCACCACCACCACCACTGCCACTGCTGCCACTGACACTACCCCAAAGCAAAGCTTATCAAATTTAACTCTGTAAACCCTACCAATAATATGATCAATGGGAATGAAAACAAATTTCCCCCCACCAGAAATGATGAAAGGTCACCTTTAAATTGTTGCTGTTATCTTAGCACATTCCTGGAATCATTACTAAGTGTTGTCATGTAAAGGTTAAAGGTTAATGAGGAATCAGCTTAAAGTTGGTGATACCAGAGAGTTTCTCTACTGGGCTATGGAGTGCACAAATATTTGGCAAATGTTATCTTGTGTGTATGAGAAAGGCTTTTTTTTCCGCCATGAGGTTATCCTTGAATTGAAAGATTGAGTCCCCATATGTGGGGACATCTTATTTAGTTGCATGCGGGGATAGAATGAGAGTCTGACCCTCCCCACATAACAAGAACTCCCCTTATGCCTGACTTTCAATTAGAATATTGGGATTTTTTTTGGTTTTGCTCTTGGACACAAACTCAAACAACAGTTCTTTCTAGGCCTCCAGTCTCCAAGTATTCCTACTGGTATTACACCATCAGCTCATTCCAGAATTTTGAGTCTAATTATATCCAGTTTGGTGATTCATCCTGCAGATCCTAGGCTGTGATGGCCTGCAGAAGGACCCGATTTGACTTTTTAATACATTTCTTCTCATTTCCTTCTCTGGAGATTCTATGGCTAGTGCAAATGGTTTAGATTCAGATATTCATTTTTGGGAAACAGAATCTCATTTTTAACAGCATAACATCCCTCTACACACACACACACACACACACACAAACACATATCACGCATGCACGCACACACACACACACACACACTCACACACACACACATACACATATCACGCATGCACGCACACACACACACACTCACAACTCCTAGATATATGTATAAGTGCAAGCCTCAGAGTCAAGAACTACGTAGTGTGTTAGCTTTGTTTAAAACAAAACAACAAACAAAATTCACAAGTGATCACTATTAACACCAGAGGGGAAAAAGCTGAAAAAACATATTATACAGAAAATGTACTGGTATTTATTACTGTAATTATCATTATTTTCAGTGTTAGTTCTTGTATTTTAGGTTCTATGTCTTGAAAGAGAAATAATATAAACACAAACCATTTTAAAGAAACTACATATCTGGGGCTCAGTGGGAAACGGTGCTTGTCACCAACCCTGACATCCTGAGTGTGATGCCTGGAAATTTCACTGTAGAAGGTGAGGACAGTCTTACAAGATGTCCTCTGATCTCCATACATGCTCTGTGACACATGCTCGAGTGTGCATAAACACACACACTCGTATTTACAATAAGCAAGTGTGTAAAAAATTTACATACTTTCAGATGTTTGACCCTTTCTTTGAAAATAAAAAAGGAGAATTTTGTTTAGTACACTGCAGGAACCAGTACACATGGCGGTTATGGAAGGACCATCTCCTTGGACAGTATTTTAAGGGAAGTTGTTATTTGCTGTGTATCTGCCATCTTGCCAAGGATTAGAGGGAGAACCTGATCACCTACTGTTTGAAGTATGCAAGTTTTCTTCAGTAGGTGTCTGTCAAATGTCTCTGTTTAAGAACAGAGTCGATCATGGCGAGAGCTGTCAGGTGCCTCCTTTGCTCCTCATGCTGTTATGAAAAAATGTGTCTGGCAAGGTAAAGCAGAAGCAGGACTTCGCCATACCTCTCACCTTTATACCTCGATCTCTAGAAAGGGTCACACAGAATGTGTTGCATCTTTTAGTTCAATGGGTCTGCAGCGATGCTTGCTGTGTCTGCTTTTCATGGAGAAGGAAATAGTAAGAAGGGAGTTGACAAAGCATGGCACATCCGCAAGAGGCTGTCTCTGACATGTGACGTCATTTCTTACACGGTGGAATTGCCTCCACACCCATGAAATCCCATGTTTTCCTGCTGACATAGCAACTTACATTTATGTTGTGTGTTGCAGATGTCTTGGAGAAGGTAGAGCCAAGCCATTGAAAGTTGATGAGGGAGGCACTTCTAATACTTACATGCTGGGTCGCAGCTCTGACTTGGGGTCCTATTTTCCTAAGAGGAGTGTTTGTTTTAGGGACTAATTTCTTAGAGAAAACAAACAAACAAAAAGAGAAGTTGTAAGGCGGTGTGTTCTTCAGTTGACTTGTCTTAATGGTGAATAAATTATTTACAGTATGGTTACCTGACTCTCAAGAGAGGAATGACTAAGGACTTTGTCAGGGCTGCCATGGATTTCTCTCTGGGAGTCCATGACTTTACCAGGGTAATGACTTTCATGGACTAGTTCATTTTCTTTCTTTTTTTCTTTTTCTTTTTTAAAAATGTTTATTCTTTGAGAATTTCATAGAACATATTTTGATCGCATTCTTTTCCCTCCTTCAGCTAGTCTCATCTCTGTAACCACTCAACTTCATGTTCTTTCTCTCCTTTAAACATCAACAACCCATAAAAAATAGGAACTCTGATTTGTATTGGCCAACTACTCTGAGCACCCTGCCCTAGAGTGTGCTTATAAACCCAGTGTCTCTCCGTTGAAAGGATCCGATTTCTCTCTCACAGCAACTATCAATTATAAATAGCTTCTTGAGAATTTGTGCTCACTTCTCCTCTGACTACTTTATAAATCTCAGATCTCTTTCTGTTTTTCACTTTTTCTCTTCCAATCTTTCTTTCCTCCTTCCCCTCCCTCATCTTCCCTCTCCCCTCCTTCTTTCCCTCTTTCTTTTTGTATGTTTCCATACTTGTTGTCTACAAATGTGTGCATCCATCTGGACAGAGGCCAAAGGTCAACCCATGGTTTGCAACAACTGACCATGTTGGTTTTGAGACCGTGTCTCTCACTTGCCTGGTGGCTTACTATAAACTAGGGTGGCTGGGGGATGAGCCTCTTTACATCCGTCTCCCAGGCTCTGGGATTATATGTGCTAGCCACCTTAATATCAGACTGTTCTACGTAATTTCTGGGGAACAGACTCGTGTTCTCAGACACAGCAAGCATGTCACTGAGTGAACTATCTCCCTAGCCCCCCATTCTCCTTTCCCCTACTTCTTTAGGTGTAAAGGATCAAACAGGTTTTTTTTTTTCCTCTCCTCACTAAGAAATGTTAAGATCTCTGAGGATAGCAAATTTTAATTATTGTTAACGAATGAAAAGAGTTGTAGTTTCTGTGGAATTTAACCTATTTTTTTTCATATAACTGTTCAGGTTTTCTGTTTGTTTTCCATTTCATTTCTGGGGTTGCCAGGCAAGGCTTATTCCTAAGAGCAGTCTTCCAGCTTCCTTGTAATGTGTGGACCTTTGAAGAGAAATGTTCTCAGCTAAGCTCCTAGGCTAATAAGCACCTCTCCTCTAATTCCTCTAGGATTGCCTCTGGCTTTCAGGACCAGAATCTCTTACTTCCTGTTTTGGGAAGGACAGCAGACACCAACAAAGGAATGCTGCCTGTGAGGGGAGCCATCAGCTACTTTTGCCCTATCTGAATCATCTTCTCAAGGAGGGCTGCTATCTTCCCTCCCCTTTCTGTTTTCTTTCTCCAGAGTAGACTCACTTTTAGCAAAACTCTGACTTCTCTTTTCTTTTGTTCACTCAATTCTCGACGCGCCATATGTCTGGGCAGTGAGCTTGCTACCCATGCTCCTTGGCTCAAGTCTAACTTAGGGCATCTGTGGCTGACACACCAAAGCTCTGCTTCCGGTCTGTGCTCAGTCACAGCGAATTGGGCCAAAGGGTATCCCAGTCTCTAAAAGTTAGGCCCACTAACTCATCCAAAACTGAGTCTAGGCCCAGCTCAAATTTGACTATAGGAATACTTTAGGCAGTTAGATAAAAGCCAGAACTCCTCATTTGTGAATTTGTGAAGGAATTTGTGAAGCCTGTTCCCATCTGCCAGAAGGAATCTTTTGCATTACCTCTGGTGAAAGGGTCTTAAGGCTCTACAATTAACGTATACTTATGACACCCACCAGCATATCAAGGACCACGCTAGGCCCCAGGCTCCCGCAGGCCTACACACAAGTATTTGCAAGCTTCCCTTCTCCCAGATCCTTATAGCCCACTCTCCTTATAACCTGGAGATTTCCGCACATCTTGCTTCCCTCCGCTTTTCTGAGGCAGTTTGAAACTTTCCTTTCTTCATTCATGGTGCAGCCATTTTGGTTTCTCTACTGTAACCCCTCCAATACGCAGAGTGAGGTAGATGTTCTCTGCATCATCAGCAGCAGTGAAATCCTCATTTTGAGACAAAAGTTTTGAATTCCAACTATGTTTGGAAGTAGAATATTTAAGGTGGAATATTTAAGTAGGATATTTAAGCCATTCAGCCTAACAGCTGAACTATAAGTTAAAACAGAGTAAAGGAGTGACAGGATCGTCAAAATAAATTTAAAAATTGGAAATAAAAATAATATAAGATGGACTTTAAGACATTGGGACAAAATTAAGGTAGCAATGAAAGAAGAATATCCTCAAGGAACAAAGAAGCCACACCCTTGGCAAGCATTAGTCTTGTGGGATTTTTAGGTGCAACCACCCGGAAAAAGCTATTTAGTCTCTACAATGTGAAAAAGGACCCTAACCCTCACAATTCTTTGATTCTCATGTCCTTTCCAGCCATTTTAGTCTCTCTCTCTGTCTCTCTGTCTCTCTGTCTCTCTCTCTCTCTCTTTCTCTCTCTCTCTTCCTTCTCCCCTTTTTCCTCCTCTTCCTCTTTCTCCTCCTTCTTCTTCATGAGGGTCGCTTAATTATGTGACTCTGGCTGTCTTGGAATTTACTATGTAGACCAGGCTGCCCTCAAACTCACAGAGATCCACACACTTTCTGCTTCCTGATCTCTGGAACTAAAGGTGTATACTACCACACCCAGGCCATTTTAATGTTTTCAAATACATAAGACATTATAATTTCATCAATCCGTCATACATAAAGCCAAAAGTTTGCTAAGGAGAGAAAATTCAAATAAGTGAACTAAAAATTTTAAAGTTATGATTCCTCTGTGCTAGGTTGACTAACATTTTCATCTAATAACTATAAAAATAATCCTTGCATTCTGTGCATGTATGCATGCGCCAGACTGCTAAGGAACAGCCAGTTCATGTTAGACTCAGAAAATGTTTCTTCCTAGAGAACGTACTGTGTGGGCCATGGTTCACATCTGAATGTGGCAATTAAATGTCACTTGATTCCCTTCTCTGGCTCCCTATATTTTAAATTTGTCTCTTACAACAAATACATTTTTTAATTACATTTTATAAAATCTTGCTTCTTGTTCAAACACTCTCTGATCACCTTTTAAGAACATATGTTGATCAAGATAAGTCCATTTCTGGGATATTGACTCATCTCTTTTAAAACCCTTACTACAGGTGAGTTCTTATGCTTGTCCAGATTCCTCCAATTGGCCTACGGTTCATCTCACTCTAGGAATTTCTTTTCTGTTTGCAGCTTAAACATTCTTGGACACATTCTAAAACCTGTAGAAAGCACTGGGCTTGATCAGGCAAGAAGGAGTTTTGAAAGGGAATGTGTGTGTTCATGTTGGCAGTGAAGACTGATATTGCCAGTGGAGCCACTGGGCAGTCTGAGGCACAGAAATTTCCTTTGCAATGAAAACGTTCTTAAAGAAGAAATTAAATCACGCCAGAAAGGAGAGACCCAAGAAACCAAACGCATACCAGACACAGGTGGACGCCCTTTTTCTCGCTTTTAAGACTCTTTCAAGATGGCTAATACTTAAATGTCTACTTCCTGCCAACATCTTGTTACGGTGCTGCTGGATCCTGGTTCCAGTCCACAGAGGTTCTGTGCTGGGCAAACTCTTTAAGGTGTTGCTCTGAGGAACACCATTCTAAAGTCTGTCTGTCTGTCAGTACCTGTGCCTAAGCCAGATTCAACCAAAACCAGCAAGACCCCAAACACAGAACATTCTTGTCTCTCTCTACCGGGATCACATTTCCAGGAAGCTTGGTCTGATCACCTTCTTGGCAGTTCTCTGCTGCAATGGCTATCTCAGAAAGCAACGCACTGCCCTCGCATGAAGCTATTATTAGGTCAGCACTGTGCCAAGTACAACATACAGAGAAAGGCCAGGAGCCGTTGAGGTCTTTGGCAACACAGGCCCTTGTATCCTAGGGAGTACTTTCATTTCCTAACAATTTATTCCTGGATCCTTACAAAAATTCTGTATGTTAGTCACAGCACCTCTGCCCTGATTCCATTCCCTTTCTATCCCACCCTCATTACAGGGACAAATTGAACTAATAAGGATTCAGAAGTGGCAAATCTCAAACCTGCATCTTCAGACTGTATTCTTTTCTACACATAGAGACTAGTTTTACTTGGCTTTCTTTATTATTCCTTAAGTTTCTTAAAATTCAGTCTCTTTCTCAAAAGAGGAAGGTATTAAAGGTGAATTTAAATTAGAGATAAATTGGCAGTTACTTTTAGAATTATTCTGTGAGTGCTTTCTTCCATGAGAAAATAACTTGCCTGATATGACCAATCCTCTGGAGCAAGACACCCAAGCATTAACGCTACTGCTTTTCCTGACCACTGAACCGGCAGTCTTACCTAAGCTGCTTCTGCCCACAGGTGGATGACCACAGCCCTGTCCCTCCTGTGAAAGCTGGCTCTGTTCTCTATGTTTTCCCCTGCCCTGCCCTTTCCGGGCTTGTGTACAGTACTAAGGAAAACAAATGACCCCATCTCCAGTTCATGACCACACTCTTTGTGTCAGGTTTAAACAGGAAGTTAGCTTGTGTCTTGTCTGGGCACCCATAACAATCTGTCTGCAGTATCTACATCCCTTTGAAACCGCAGACCAAACCTGGTTCCAGCTTCAAATGGAAAGCTAGTTACTGGACTTAGAACCTTGTGGATGAATTCAAGTTAGTATCAGCAAGTATTCTGGAAGTCATGTGTGTCTATGGCCTTATTGGCTGAAGGATAAGAAAATGTGCAAACCCTTGAGCAATGTTTGAATGATATTGCTTTCAGAGTCTCACACTCAGAAATAAAAGGATTATGTGTATGTGTCATTATTCTCTATATGTCCCTGAGCAGGTGCCAGCATTTCCCCAGGAACTGTCCTGAAAACAGAGCTTACAGGGCTGTGTTTAAGTGCGGCTGTTTGAGCCGCACTGCCTTAGAGTTTTTAAGACTTGAAATGTGCCATGGTTGACTCTGATAATCACTCTCTCATTTCAAGGAGGGTTATTGAATTCTACTTGAGATGAAGGAGAAATCAGAGGCACATAAAGACCTCCTAAAAGGGGAGTTAGCTTTGGCCTTTATCCTTGTTGCCTTCTCTGTGTAAAGATTCCTACATCCTGGAATCAATATATTTTTTCTCACTTAAATCACTATATTTCATTTGTCCCATCTCCTATCCATAAGTTCACTTAGCAGAAATACCATTTTGCATTAAAGATACAAGGGATGGCTGCAATTACCTTCAGACAGCGCCTTTAATCACTTCACTGCATATAAAGGCCCACTATGCTAGTGAACTACTGAGAATAGAAACGTGGGTGTCCCTGAGACTCCAATTCCAGTGTTGCTTTTTTCCAAGTGATCATCCATTTACGTCCACTTATTCAGAGCTTATCAACGGACTGGCCATATGTCAGGTACCTCATTAAGTGTTGTAATTAATAAAAAATGCAGTATTACTTTTCTTGCCTCAAGGAATTTATTATCTAAGAAAAGCAATGCAACAGCACAACACAGAAACGACTCCCCTAAATGGGCTGCTCCTCCACATGAAGACAGTCACCAAACCTTTGGCCATATTTACCAAAGACACAGAAGTCTGGCACACACACTTTGGTAGAGTAAGGCATGTTGCACAGTATGTCAATGCCCTCTCTCAAATTCACCCACCTTTGACTGTTAAGGATGTACTGCAGCCCACTCTGAGCGCCCGGTTAGAAAGCCTGCAGCTCTTTAGATGGTGCCATTGGGTATGTCTTCCAAGCGGCCACACTAGAGCATCTTTTGTTACAGAATTTACTGACTTCCTAAGGGACGAAAGAAGGGGTGGAAAGGGGATTAGAACACACAGCGAGATTTTATTTTTAGGTCCTTAAACAAGCCCCTGAATCTCTTGAGGACCTGGAGTATACTTGTTAATACCAGGTAGGCAAAAATCCCATGTTGTCAGCAAAACTTTGATGGTATCAAAATACATGAGTCACCTAATTTCAGCTCTTTTGGAGGTGGGGCTTGGGAAACTGGAAGAGAAGCTTGGCTCACCAGTCAGAGTGAGACACCACCAGGCTGTGGGACAGAGGGCTCGTGAGTGACTCTCTGAATTCGCCCGTCCAGAGCCCAGCATGAGTGAGTCTGCGCGGTCCTGTGGAGGGTTTCCTTTGCTTCTCCGTCTTCTGACGCTGTGGGAAACAGGCCTCTTCTGTGAACCCTGCAGTCTCAGGCAGATCAAAGACCTGCAGAGGTGGAGGTGCTGGACAGTTTCATTGCCCCAGGCTGATTATTCAGACCCAGGAGATGCCACTCAGGGAAGTGGCTGAGCCTGTTTGCTGGCTGCTTGGTGGAGACTTTTAAAGGGACATCTCCCAGTTCCTGTACAGAATTTTATGAAAAGGATGCTTGGAAATGAAGTGCACGAGACGGCTTCCAATTGCCGTCGTCCTTAGAGACTTTTTAAAGAGGAAAGGATGTTTTGTTTTTCATTAAGCCCATTCCAAGGGCAGATTCCAAGGTGCCTGATAAGGTGGTGTTTTAAAACTGTGCGTGGATGGAGATAAGTTGGAAATCTGCCATGTATTGCTGTGGGAAAATCATGATAAAACATTACTCAGTTAATCCCAGTTTAGAGACTACACACATATCACACACACACACACACACACACACACACACAGCTGTGCTTTGAAAGCCCAAAGGGCAATGTGTGCTCAATTCCTAGCTTATTTTTATTCTTTCTTGAGTGAAATATGTATGCCTGGACAAACAAACAAACAAAAGAGTTAAGAAAGGAACTCTTTGACAACCAACCTTTTTTAGCCTTGGTTTCCTGGGATCCTTGACTTCGCAGAGATCCTGGGTCTCCCATGCAACTTTCCAGGATCTTAGCAGGAGAGTTGGAATTGTTCTTTTAAAGATTGTAAAATTATGGCCTGGTTCTGTGGTGTGCCTACCTGTAGTCCCAACTACATAGCAGGTGGCAGGAGGATCACTTGAGACAAGGAATTAAAAACCAGATTGCTCAAACAGGAAGACCTCCATCTTAACAAACAACAAACAACTTGTTTGTAATTAATTGTTTGATGTGATTTGAAGACACTTGCTTTAGGCAACGATAGGCAGAATAGTGTGGGAAAACTCCTCTAGGAGTCTGTGTGTGTGTGTGTGTGTGTGTGTGTGTGTGTGTGTATGTGTGTGCGTATGTGTGTGTGTGTATGTGTGTGTGTGTGTGTGTGTATGTGTGGGTGTGTGTGTATGGGTGTAAGTGTTCTTGCATGTGGAGGCCAGAGTTCACTGTTTTACATTTTTTTGAGACATCGTCTCTCGCTAAACCCGGAACTCAGCAATTCAGCTGGACTGATAGGCTGGCACAGCTTTCTATACCTATCCTAGAGATCAAACTCACGCCCTCACACTTATGCACTAAACATTTTATTGGCAGCTATTCTAACAGCTCATGTGTTTTGTTTTATTTTATTTTTCATTTCATTTTATTTTATTTCATCTGCAGCAAGAAGTCATCGTCGTCATCATCCTCATCATCCTTGAGAAAAAAAGTTTCCAGCCAGCTGTTTGTTTAATGAATTCCTGATTACATAAAAGAAAGAAAAACAAAAACAAAAAAAAATAAAACCAAACCAAAACAAAAGCCCTGTTTCTTTTTTCTACAGTGAAATGGGTCTGAAGTTGGAGTTGGTGTGTGAACATTCTGCTTTTCTGTTGATGATACAGGCTTTATAAATGTCTATTCTTTCTGACACATAAAGTCTATAGAAGAATTATTTGTGTGGTCTAATGAAGATTTGGGTCTAATTTTGGGCTTAATGAGTAGAAAAATATCTTTACTAGTTTTGTATATGGTTAGATTCAGGTAAAATGATGAAGAACATCTGATATCCAATCTATTATGTCCAGGTACTGCACTTCATAAAAATATCATCCCATGTAGTTGTCACAAGAAACTGGAGTTGTAGTTCTGCCCATGTCATATAGACGAAAACAATTACAAAGCAGAGAAACTTCTAGTTAACAATAGGAGGAACAATAATGAATACATTCAAAATTTGGATCTGGCCGAGGGTTCTAACAGTAACCTTTGTATATGTCTTTTAACATTTTAATTATAGTTGTCTACATCCTTGTTATTAAGCTATTTTTTGCTGAGTATAATAGACTAGTATCCCCAAGAGAAGCTATTTTGAGGAAGAGGAAGAGGGGTAGTCAATTGTAAGTAAGAAGGGGAAGAGGGAAAATCTGAGAGTCCATGGATGTGCTAGCTAAGTGGAGAATAGAGTATCTAGTTGCTTGGGGTAGTTGGTTTGCTATCACCATGACCAAATTACTTGTCTTGGACAACTTCATAGAGGAAAGATGCATTTTGCGGTGCAATTTCAGAGCTGGAGTAAAGTGGCTTTGGCCATGGGAGCACAAGGTAGAGGCTATTCACATAGAGGACCAGAAAGCAGAGGGCTAGAGGCTGTGTCCAGTCTATAAAAACCCGCATCCAGGTGCTTGTTTCGACAAGCTTGTCTCCCAAGTAGTGTTATCTGCTGCAGAGGAAGCATTGAAAATACAATCCCGTAAGGGACATTTCAGAATCGAACCTTAACACTCTGCCGTTGGCCTCAAACTTTAATTTCAAGAGCGCCCCCACACCCACACTTTCAAAGCTTAATCTGAGACCCAATACACTGTCAACTATGAGCCCTGAGAGATCAAAAAGAAAGTTACATACTTCAGATATAACACAGAGTAAGCATTCCAGCTCCAAAAGGAGGGATCATAGAATCACAAGGGACGATAAACCCTAATGCCAAAGAAGGCCTAAAGCCATTAGAACAAACAGTAAGTACTCTGCCCATATATCTGGCATCCAGGGCATGTAATGTGATTAGACAGACTCCAGTGGGCTTGAGCAATCACACCACTGTGGCTCTGCTGCCACACATGCCCTCCCATTGAGGTTAGCAACAAGCATTTTCTAAAGATTTCCTCAGCTTATGCCTCGTGTTCCTGGTATCTCCTCGTGTTCCAGATCAGTGTCTCCATAGTAACTTAGGCTTTCGTTCCTACAAATGGAGACTTCAGATTGTTGGGCACTCCTTGCAGGAAATGTGTGGTGAGATACACACCTGCCCTCATAAGCACTCCTTAGCCATTTGGGTGGAAGCATCCATCACTCTGTAATGCTTAAATTCTGCAAGCTTGAAAAACTAGTACTTTCTAGATGATGTCAGGTTCTGCTATTAGCTTGAGAAGTAAGCAGCTTGGAAGGCTTGGGACAGTGATGCAGCAGCCTCTGAGCACCTTGTCAGCTGAGTCTAGGGCCAATGAAGGGCCAGGAGAGGGGCCTTTGATGGGTGGTTCTTGTTCAACAGAGCATTTTTGTGACACTGTGTTTACAAATGTAAGTCTTTCAAATGTGTTTTTAATTCATACTCTGGCATCTGTGATGGGTGGGGAATCCTTGCTACCATGCCAGTTGAAAGTGTATTTAATGACGCTTCAATTTAATAGTACTAACTTTTTAGCAATTATGGAGTCTTCATCTGCAGTTGCCTTGTCCACAATTTTCAATGTGTTAGCATTCTATTCTTCATTAAACTCAATGTCCCCCCCATATTTCTGCCCTACTTTTTGAAATAGGTTCTTACTGTAAATCTGGTTAAACAAAGGCAGCAATAACTATGCCACAGCCTACATGTTATCTTATTTCAAATTTACTTTATCAAATAAATTAATTTGATATTTTTGAATTCAGCTGAATACATGTTTTCAGTACATGGATGAAACACAGCCAGGTCCTTTGTCAGAATGTAATGGGATTGCTCTTTAGCTTAAGTCTCCTAAGAGTCTGTTCCCATCTGAGACTTTATGCACACTGTCTTCCCTTCCTGAACTATCACCAGAGATGCCTGTCTACACTGAAATTACAACTTCATCCACATTCGTCTCACAAAGCAAGTCCAAAGACCTAAGAATCTCATGGCCAGGTATAGTTCCAGCAATGATCCTATCACTTGTGGGACTAAGTTTCTGTGAGTACATGACAGTAATAATTTTCTGTGTTTGTAATTTTCATATTTCTGTGAGAAAGCTACTTGACACAGACAATATGGGAGAAAAGATTTATTTCGGCTCAGAGTTTTAGACAAAGAAGACATTGTAGCTGCTCCATTCATGAAGGTGGACCAGGAGGTGGAAAACTATGTGGTGAAGGATCAGGAGGAAATTTGTCACATCCATATTGTGACTGAAGAGGAAGAAGAGGGTCTGTAGCAGGTACCAGGTACAACATTTGAAATCTTTGCCTTTAGTGAACGTCTTGTTTCTGCTTGGTCCCATCTCCTGAAATAGTACTACCAGTGTAGGAATGAACACTCAGATCATGAGCCTGTGTGGGGCTTCTCATAGTCAACCTGTAACTATCATCCTAAGTAAGGTAACCCTATCACAACAGAATACACATGGAATGCAATCTCTGATAAGTAGATATTAATTAGCCCAGAAGCTCTGAATACCCAAGGCACAATTAGCATAACAAATGACTCCCATGAAGAAGTAAGGAGAGGGTCCTGATCCTGGAAAGGATTGATCTAGCATTGGAGGGGAATATAAGGACAGAGAAAAAAAGGAGGGAGGTGATTGGAGAATGGATAGAGAGAAGAAGGTTTATGGGACATATGGGGAGGGGGGAACTGGGAAAGGGGAAATCATTTGGAATGTAAACAAAGAATTTAGAAAATAAAAATAAAAGAAAGAAAGAAAGAAAAAAAAAGATGTCATTGAAATGCTGTATCACTGAAGGCAGTGATGGGATAGAAAGTAGGAAGGTTGATGGAGTGCAGGACCTGCCCTCTAGGATCCACCTCCTCCAGGGAGGCCCAAGGATGGAGCCCAGTGCCTACCCTCCAGGATCCATCCCCTCCTGTAAGGTCCTACAATTTCTATAGAAGCTCCAGCTGGGCCTCAGCTCTTTTGACCCATGAGCCTGTGGGGCGCATTTTACATACAAATTATGGCATTCAGAGTTTATTTTGAAACCTATGCGCACTCCTAACTGCTTGACTTGATGGCAAATATGAAGAGGTAAGTTTGGGGATCTTTAGACGTGTTCTAAATTGTAATCACTTTTCTATCTATATGTGCTTCTTCTACACGCAGTGACTGTTTAGTCTCCTGATCTATAAGTCTATGAGCAACTCACATGGGGCCTGGAGAGATGGCTCAGCAGTTTGGAGCACTTGATGCTCTTGCATAAGACCCGGGTTCTACTCCCCAACACCCACATGGTGGCTCACAACCACTTGTAATTTTAGTTCTAGGGGATCTGATGCTCTCTTCTAACTTCCATGGGCTTCTGCATATAGTATATATGAACTCACATAGTCACACACACATACACACTGTCAGTAGATAGATAGATAGATAGATAGATAGATAGATAGATAATAAAATGAGCACTCTTACAAATGTTTCTAGGGAATTAAACTGAAATGTAATCCATTCCAAGTGATTAGTGAGTAGAAAATTCTAATATGGGAAATGTTTGCTTTTAGAAAATTAATACAGAGTTAATATTGACATTAATTTAGTCTTCTGTTATGAAAATAGTATTTTTTGAATAGATAGAAAAGAAAAACAAAATCTTTATATATATTCTTCTAAAATATGCTGTAAAGGCCCTTGGGAGGCATCTACAGATGGAGTCCTCATGCGAGAAGCTCTAAGAAGAGGGAGGTGTGGGAACACTGTCCACAGCTGAGGATTTCCCAATCTCCATTGTATCTGTAGGCATCAGCACCAGGAACACTAATGAATCTAACCACTGACTGCCTATCCCTTCATATGATATTTGGAATGATTTTATTGCATGATGCCAAATATATCGTTGTAAGGATCCTTGTCAGTTTGGAATGTGATGCATTGTTTCTTTTGTGGTCTCTTTGTAGCTGTCATTCATGTTATTCGCAGATGCTTCATGGCTTAGGCACTCAGGCACTGCTCACCTACTTACTATTAATGCTAACACACTACTGAACTAACAGAGGTAATAAAAGGATTATAAACCTGAAAGTCATTACTAGATGACACCTAGTCACAACACAGTTGTAGAGTTCATTCCTAAATATTATTGGTGAAGTATTAACATAATAAATGAAATATGCAATAAAATATTAAAATAAAGATTTAATTAAAAATTACGGTGTTAAAATACTTTATGTTCTATGCCGAAATAATGAAGAAAGCAATCTGCGCCTGGAGTAGACCCTATGCCACAGCTCTCTGTGCACAGATCCCACCAGGATAGAACAGGTCTCACAGGAATGCTAACACACTTGAGAACACAGGTAAGACCACCACTTTTGCTCAACTACCTAGCTGAAGAAGAACCTGCCTGGAGCCCTCAGGACACAGGAACAGAGGAGCAGCCTCGGACAGGATACTTCTATCTACACCTGGAGCTGACCCTGTGCCAGAGCCCTCCATACCCAATCCTCCTAGAGAGAACTGGTCTCCCAAGAGTAGTGATACACACAGGCTTGCAGGAGGGACAAGCCACAGTCAGAGACAGCAAGACCAGCTAACAACAGCGATAATCAGATGGTGAGAGGCAAGGGCAAGAATATAAGCAACAGAAACCAAAGCTACTTGGTATCATCAGAACCCAGTTCTCCTACCACAGGGAGCCCTAACACACCAGAAAATCAAGACTCTGGTTTAAAATCACATCTCATGATAATGATAGAGGACTTTAAGAAAGACATAAATAACTTGCTTAAAGAAATACACAAGAATACATGTAAACAGGTAGAAGCCCTTAAAGAGGAAACACAAAACTCCCCTAAAGAATTACAGGAAAACAAAATGAAACAGGTGAAGGAATTGAAAAAACCATCCAGGATCTAAAAATAGAAGTTGAAACAATAAAGAAATCACAAAGGAAGACAATCCCGGAGATTAAAAAAAAAAAAAAAAAAAAACCTAGAAAAAAGTTCAGGAGCCATAGATGCAAGTATCACCAACAGAATACAAGAGATAGAAGAGAGAATCTCAGGTGCATAAGATACCATAGAAAGCACTGACACAACAGTCAAAATAAATGCAAAATGCAAAAAGCTCCTGATCCAAAACATCCAGGACACAATGAGAAGACCAAACCTAAGGATTATAGGTATACAAGAGAGTGACGATTTCCAGCTTCAAGGTTCAGTAAATATCTTCAACAAAATTATAGAAGAAAACTTCCTTAACCTAAAGAAAGAGATGTCTATGAACATTCAAGAAACCTATAGAACTCCAAATAGACTGGACCAGAAAAAAGTCCTCCCATCACTTAATAATCAAAACACCAAATGCACAAAAGAAAGAAAGAATATTAAAAGCAGAAAGGGAAAAAGGTCAAATAACATATAAAGGAAGACCTATCCGAATTACACCAGACTTCTTGCCAAAGACTATAAAAGCCAGAAGAGCTTGGGCAGATGTCATACAGACCCTAAGAGAACACAGATGCCAGCCCAGGCTACTATAACCAGTAAAACTTTCAATTACTATAGATGGAGAAACTAAATGACAAAACCAAATTTACACAATATCTTTCCACAAATCCACCCCTACAAAGGATAATAGATGGAAAATGCCAACACAAGGAGGGAAACTATACCCTAGAAAAAACAAGAAAGTAATCTTTCAACAAACCCAAAAGAAGATGGCCACAGAAGCATAATTCAATCTCTAACAATAAAAATAACAAGAAGCAACAATCACTGTTTCTTAATATCTCTTAAGACCAATAAACTCAATTCACAGTCAAAATGACATAGACCAGCAGACTAGATACATAAAATTATAAATGCTTTTTGAATAGCATTTGGTAATTAATAATAAAGTAAAAAATGGAGAGTAAAGCATTAGTACCAACTTACAGGTCTATACCAACTCAGGCTGATAAATCATACTGCAGTACTCCCATCAGAGCAACTCATCCTATTGAAAGTCCTGGTAGGATTGGAGCACAATTGGAAACAGAGAGCACCATGAACGCTTTTGTGGTAAAGGTGACCAAGGTCGCTGCCCTCTGCCTCACCTTTTCCTTTCCTTGTGCTCAAGCTAGTGGCATCAGTTCTTCCTTTGCGCTAAGGATGGCACATGCTTCATATCCTGTCCTGACATCTTGCTGTTATTCTTGTGTCCATTTGTCTATGGGCATGTTAACCTGACCTGGGTCCAAATGCAAGGTCAGCTACACTCAGGGGAGAAAATTGGGTGCTTGTCTTGTCTGGGCACAAGGAATTACAACTCACAGTCAGAAATACATACATACATACATACATACATACATACATACATACATATGTACATACATAATACAGGCAGACTAGGAGGCAGACAGGCAGTCAGACAGAAAGACAGACAAGTATCCATGGCTCTGTTCACTCATTGAGCTCACCTCTCTCCCGTCGTCTGCATGCACAGATGATTTTAAACCATGCTGGGCCCTCTTTCTCTTTAGCACGTCCAGTCCATATCTTATTGAGTGTTTACCTAACATCAGTCTCTCTTCATCTCTCTGTTTTAAATTCCTATCGCTGAATCCGAGCTTCAAGCTTTATGACTTCCCACTGTCTTATTGATCACATAGGCAACCCCTCTGTCAGCCCCAGGACTTTGGGAAATGTCAAAGGCCAATCAGTGTGTCATGTGATCGCTGTATGCAAACTAAGCAGTTAAGTGTGGGTACTTGGGGCAGAATTGGGCACAGAGAATATGGTGCTTCTTTCTAGGTGTTTCAGTGTCAGGTTCCTATTCATTTAAGAGGAGAGGATGCTTTCTGTAGCCACTTGAAGATGAAAAATGCAGATTCTGCAATTACTCAGTTTTTTTCAAATTCAAAACTTCATTTGCTAAGATTCAGAGCCCCCCAGCCCTGTCCTCCCATGATAATCTTCCTGGGTGTTCAGTGGGCTGCAGGGAGACTCTTGGTGTCTCGTGACCTATTCTGAGTGAGGTATGTACACACCGGCTTGTAGGTAGATGCCTTCCTCACTGTCTCCCAGGGCCAGATTGCTCTCCACAGAACAAAATAGGACAAAATATCTGGGCAGAAAGATGAGATGTAGCCATTGGGGAGGAACTTAGGTCTAGAGTTAAAGAGGCAAGATTATTATTTTCACTTAAAGGAGTGTAATTTTTTGAGATGAAGTGAAGGCATTTTCTATAGAAGAGACATTTTTCACGTTGATTTGTATTAACTCCTTGGCTGTAAATTCTGTTCTATCTTGCTGGCTGGTATTCTGAAGCCCACATTGGTGCATGCTGGAGAAGGCTAGCCTCAGCTGTCCCAGTGCATCCTCTGTGCAGCATCCTGGTGCACAGTGCATCCTCTGTGCAGCATCCTGGTGCACAGTGCATCCTCTGCGCACATGTGGCTCTAGAGCATGGGGCCAGGCTCAGGACTTCTACTCAACTCTAGTGCTATGCTGAACATAGGTCTTCTGTGCCCAGAGTTCACTTCCCAGGAGCATTCAAGTCAGAGTCTCAGCATGGCCAAAAAAGTCTGTCTGTCTTTCTTTCTTTCCTTCTTTTCTTTCTTTCCTTCTTTTCTTTCTTTCCTTCTTTTCTTTCTTTCCTTTCTTTCTTTCTTTCTTTCTTTCTTTCTTTCTTTCTTTCTTTCTTTCTTTCTTTCTTTCTTTCTTTCTTTCTTTCTTTCTTTCTTTCCTTCCTTCCTTCCTTCCTTCCTTCCTTCCTTCCTTCCTTCCTTCCTTCCTTCCTTCCTTCTTTCTTTCTTTCTTTCTTTCTTTCTTTCTTTCTTTCTTTCTTTCTTTCTTTTTTCTTTTTAAAATTTTCTACATTCTTTGTTTACATTCCAAATGATTTTCCCTTCCCTGATTTCCCCCTCCCCATACGTCCCATAAGCCCTCTTCATAATCAACCCCCTCCTACTTCTCTGTCCTGGTAATCCTCTACAATGCTGCATCAAACCTTTCCAGGACCAGTGCCCTCTCCTTCCTTCTTCTTGGGAATGATTCTATATGTGAATTGTGTTTTGGGTATTCAGAGCTTCTGGGCTAATATTCACTTATCAGTGACTGCATGCCATGTGTGTTCTTTTGTAATTGGGTTACCTCACTTAGGATGATATTTTCCAGATTCAACCATTTGCCTAAGAATTTCATGAATTCATTGTTTTTAATTGTTGAGTCCATTGTGTATATATACCACATTTTCTGTATCCATTCCTCCATTGAGGGGCATCTGGGTTCTTTCCAGCTTCTGGCAATTATAAATAAGGCTGCTATGAACATAGTGGAGCATGTGTCCTTATTGCACACTGGGGAATCCTCTGGGTATAGGCCCAGGAGGGGTATAGCAGGGTCCTATGGAAGTGTCATGTTCAGTTTTCTGAGGAACTGATTTCCAGAGTGGTTGTACCAACTTGCATCCCCACCAGCAGTGGAGGAGTGTTCCTCTTTCTCCACATCCTTGACAACACCTACTGTCTCCTGAGTTTTTAATCTTACCATTCTGACTGGTGTGAGGTGAAATCTTAGGGTTGTTTTGACTTGCATTTCTCTAATGACTAATGATGCTGAACATTTCTTAAGGTGCTTCTCAGCCATTCGAAGTTCTTCAAGTGAAAATTCTTTGTTTAGCTTTGTATCCCATTTTTTAATAGGATTATTTGGTTCTCTGGAGTCTAACTACTTGAGTTCTTTGTATATATTGGATATTAGCCCTCTGTCAGATGTAGAATTGGTCAAGATCTTTTCCCAATATGTTGGTTGCCGTTTTGTCCATTTGACAGTGTCCTTTGCCTTACAGAAACTTATAAAGTATCTTGGTGTGACTCTAACCAAACAAGTGAAAGATCTGTATGACAAGAACTTCATAGGTCTCTGAAGAAGGAAATCGAAGAAGACCTCAGAAAATGGAAAAATCTTCCATGCTCACGGATTGGCAGGATTAATATAGTTAAAATTGCCATCTTGCCAAAAGCAATATACAGATTCAACACAATCCCTATCAAAATCCCAACTTAGTTCTTCATAGAGTTAGAAAGAGCAATTCTCAAATTCATCTGGAATAGCAAAAAACCCAGGATAGCTAAAACTATTCTCAATAGTAAAGTAACTTCTGAGGGAATCAGTATCCTGGATCTCAAGCAATACTACAGAGCAATAGTGTTAAAATCTACATGGTATTGGTACAGTGACAGGCAGGTAGATCAATGGAATAGGATTGAAGACCCAGAAATGAACCCACACACCTATGGTTACTTGATCTTTGACAAAGGAGCTAAAACCATCCAGTGGGGGAAAAATAGCCTTTTCAGCAAATGGTGCTGGCCCAACTGGAGGTCAGCATGCAGAAGAATGCAAATTGATCCATTCTTATCTCTTTGTACTAAGCTCAACTCCAAGTGGATCAAGGGCCTCCACATAAAACCAGACACACTGAAACTAATAGAAAAGAAACTGGGGAAGAGAATTGAGGACATGGTCACAGGGGTAAAGTTCCTGAACAGAACACCAATAGCTTATGCTCTAAGATCAAGAATTGACAAATGGAACCTTATAAAAAGTCTGTCTTAAACAACTCTTCAGATCATCATAGACCTAACCTGTGTCAGATTTCTTTCTTTCTGTCTCTCTCTCTCTCTCTGTCTCTCTGTCTGTCTCTGTCTTTCTCTCTCTGTCTCTCTGTCTCTCTCTGTCTCTTCCTACCCCCTCTTTTCCCTTGCTCTTATAATTTGGTTTAAAGGTTTGAAGGTGGAGTTGGGAAGACAACTGTTTAAAACCTGAGTTTTTATTTTCTTTTAATCTCCAGTGTTTTGCCGTTTAGTTTTTCCTACTGGGATTGGGTATTAAATTGGCTAACAGAACCTGGTGAAAAACAATGTGTAAAAGAAATAACTGGGGCTGGAGAGATGGCTCAGTGGTTAAGAGCACTGACTGCTTTTCCAGAGGTCCTGAGTTCAATTCCAAGCAACCACATGGTGGCTCACAACCATCTGTAATGAGATCTGATGCCCTCTTCTGGTGTGTCTGAAGAGAGCTATAGTGTACTCTAAATAAATAAATCTTTTTTTTAAAATTTATTGATATATTTATTTACATTTCAAATGATTTCCCCTTTTCTGGACCCCCACTCCCTGAAAGTCCCATCAGTCCCCTTCCCTCCCCCTGTTCTCCCACCCAACCCTTCCCACTTCCCTGTTCTGGTTTTGCCCTATACTGTTTCACTGAGTCTTTCCAGAACCAGGGGCCTCTCCTCCTTTCTTCTTGTATCTCATTTGATGTGTGGATTATGTTTTGGGTATTCCAGTTTTCTAGGTTAATATTCACTTATTAGTGAGTGCATACCATGATTCATCTTTTGAGTCTGGGTTACCTCACTTAGTATGATGTTCTCTAGCTCCATCCATTTGCCTAAGAATTTCATGAATTCATTGTTTTTAATGGCTGAATAGTACTCCATTGTGTACATATACCACATAACTGACTAGTGGTGATGGCAAGGTCTAAAACTCGTGGTTATACCCTTGGGTGGATAACAGTTTGGACTGTCTGTGTGTGTGCGAGGGAAGATGGCCTCAACCGTCCTTTCTCAGAGTGTTTATAACACTATTTTGCGGGTTTTTTTTTTTTTGTTGTTGTTGTTGTTTTGTTTTTTGAGGCAGCGTCTCTCACCTCCCTGGAACTCACTTAAAAGGCTAGGGGCTGGGTAGGTAGTCAGTCGGTCTTCATTTCCTTGGGGTGGGTTGACAAGTGCTTTTTAAAACAAAAGAAAACAAAACAACAACTGT
Source organism: Apodemus sylvaticus (assembly GCF_947179515.1). Lineage (NCBI taxonomy): Eukaryota > Metazoa > Chordata > Mammalia > Rodentia > Muridae > Apodemus > Apodemus sylvaticus. The sequence continues at coordinate 85,456,612 of NC_067484.1, forward strand.
GTTCTGGGGAGCAAACGCTGACCCTCCTGCTTATAAGACAAGAACTTTTCTAGCCGATTTCCCCAGTTGGCATTGTTTGTTTATTTATTTTTACTGCATGAATATATCTTTTGGTATTCCTTGTTATCAAACCTAAAGTCCTAGTTTCTACATGAACAAAATGGCCTGACTAAAATATGCTATTCTGTACACAGGGGCTTTTGTTTTATTTATGTATTTATTATTTACGTATTGTGGCATGCTTGTGGAGATCTGAGAACAACTCTCTGGGCTTGGTGCTCCCCTTCCATCCTGGGGTCATGAGGGCGACAGGTATGCTCTATCTAAAGGTGACATTTCATAGCACGTCCTTCCATCATGTGGTTGTCCTGGGGATCAGGTCTTCAGGTGTGGCAGCAAGCACTGGGCCATTTCACTAGAGGCTGTCTGGGAAGTTCTTGTTTCTTAGATGCTTTTGACAATTTGATTTTCTGAAGCAGATAACTATTTAGCACATCATAAACAAGTGTACAAGTCAACACATTTCAGTCAGGCTAATTTTTCCTATAGACATCAAAGACTAAGATTTTTTTTTAATATTATAATGAAAATCACAGACGGGTGCATCATACAGCCCGTATTGTTAGCACCAGGTTTTGTTTGTTTTGGTTGTGACTCTGGATCAGTATCAAGAGCCACCACTGCTCTGACCACATGCAGCACTTTAAGCCACGTCTTTTTCATTTGGCTTTCTTTGATCTTTTGCACACACCAGGCAAAAGTTCAGACGCTGAGCCACGTCCCCACGCCCTGTGTGCTTATTTCTCATATTCGCCACTGCATTCAAGAGGGAACTGGCACGGGCTGTTTAAGAGAGCTCAAAGGAGAGGCAAGTGATCCCTGCTGGAGAAAGCAAAGGCCGCTTCAGGAGGTGAGGCGCACCTGCCGGAAGGCTGCCAGTCCTGTGGCTTTTAGTCAGCAGCTCAGCAGGTTTCTGCTTTGTAGTTCATCTTTGCCAAGACAAAACTCAGTGACAGTTCTTTTTTTTTTTTTTTTTTTAATTTTATTCGATATATTTTTTATTTACATTTCAAATGATTTCCCCTTTTCTGGCCCCCTACTCCCTGAAAGTTACTTAAGCCCCTTTCCCTCCCCCTGTCCACCCACCCACCGCTTCCCACTTCCCCGTTCTGGTTTTGTCTTATACTGCTTCACTGAGTCTTTCCAGAACCAGGGGCCACTTCTCTGTTCTTCTTGTACATCATTTGATGTGTGGATTATGTTTTGGGTATTCCAGTTTTCCAGGCTAATATCCACTTATTAGAGAGTGCATGCCATGATTGATCTTTTGAGACTGGGTTACCTTACTTAGGATGATGTTCTCCAGCTCCATCCATTTGCCTAAGAATTTCATGAATTCATTGTTTCTAATGGCTGAATAGTACTCCATTGTGTATGTATACCACATTTTTTGCATCCATTCTTCTATTGAGGGATACCTGGGTTCTTTCCAGCTTCTGGCTATTATAAATAGGGCTACTATGAACATAGTGGAGCATATATCCTTATTACATGCTGGGGAATCCTCTGGTTATATGCCTAGGAGTGGTATAGCAGGATCTTTCAGAAGTGTTGTGCCCAGTTTTCTGAGGAACTGCCAGACTGATTTCCAGAGTGGTTGGAGTGTTCCTCTTTCTCCACATCCTCGCCAACTCAGTGACAGTTCTGACAGAGCATAAATCACAGTACAGGGACCACTTTCTACGTTGAATCTTTAGAGGCTACTTTTGGTTGGATTCTGTTTTTTTTTTTAAAAAGTGGAACTTTCCTTGAATTTTAAAACTACCTCACTTTTTATCTGCCATTTCATGAACATTATGTTTGAATAGCTCTAGATGGAATATTCCATCACACTGGACTCACTCAGAAAAATCATGTGTGTGTGTGTGTGTGTGTGTAGATAAGACAATACTGTCTTAGATGCACTTTGTAGAAATTATCTTCGATTAGCAAATTAAATCTCCCACCCAATCAGAAGCATATTTGCCTAACCCACAGAGGTTGTTCTTCCCTTTTCACAGAGGTAAGACAGCCTAGACAATTTGCTTCGAGCCCCTGGGACTTTTGGGCATGGTTTTGGTTGGCGGTGACTCATTGACCAGGAAAGTGTCTTTCGCTACTGGAGAGAAGAAGACTTGTTTAAACAGAGTGCTGTTAATCCCTCTTAAACAGGAGGCTGCCTGGATGACAATCCAGCACTTTTTGTGCTGTGCTTTTATGCAGGTAAGTCATGATTAGGCATTACAAGATTCAGTTGCTGTAAAACCAAACAAAGACAAAACAAAACAAAAAGTTAGAATAAACTGGTGACCAATCACAATGACCAAAACTATATGATATTTTAAGCCATGTACTGTTATCATGAGAATTTTAAAACCTCAAAACAGTGCTTCATAAAGTCGAGGAACACAGTGGCATGAAGACGGTGTGTCAGGAACTGTAAGGCGTGACAACCTCTTTCCACAACATGTTTGCTGCCATTGCTAATTTCAGGGGCAGTGGGGACTGAACCCAGGCCTTGTGGATACTAAGTGCTCAGTCTTTTGCACTTCTCTCTGTGTTTGATGGAGAGACTCCGGTACCTAGGACTAGAATTTAGAAACACAAACATACCTTCCATTTAACTGGAGTGATAAAGCAGGATTTATTCACTCAGGTTGCCCGTGTGGCAGATATTAGGAATTGGTCCAGGTTCTAAACAGTTCTTGCATTCCCATTAGAGTTTTTCCTTCTTCTTTTTCACCAGATTATTTTTGTTATCTATTTTGCAAAAATGCCACAGTTGTGGATAGATTGGGAAGTAGGAGAAAGTATAATAAAAGCGTTATAATGGTTTCTGTTTGGTGTTGGACCTGGGACAAGAGACTGAGGTACAAATTTTACCTATCAAAGCCTGGCCTCTAGGTTCTCCCAGCATCCCTCAGTCCCTAGCCGGCATACTCTGCCCCCAACCTTGAACTTTCCAGTCCAAGAGCTGGGCTGCCTTCCCCAGGCCCCCAGAAGAGGGTCCTCCCTGTGTGACCCAGACATTTTACTTGCTCTCTCTCTTCCCTCTCTGCATACACCCTTTCTCTCATTCTCTTCCCCCTCTCCACTAACCATGGACACTCCCCTGACCTAAATTGTTGGGGCCAGTGAACTCACCCTAGAGCAGCTTCCCAATAAACCGGCCTGTGTGTATGCATGTAAATGTGTCTGTGCGTTTGCGTGTACATGTGTGTGTGTGTGTGTGTGTGTGTGTGTGTGCTTGATGCCTAGTGAAGTCAGAAAAGGGCATTGGGTCTCCTGGAAATGGAGTTACAGATGATGGGAGCCATGGGAACTGAATGCAGGATGCAGGGAACTGAACTCAGGCCTTCTGAAAGAACAGCCAGTGCTTTTAACCACCGAACCCTGACAACTTAATTACCTTATATGTTAGCCTTTTGTATAATGTTAGGAACATTGGTACTAGAAGTGCTACAAGCATCACACTCAGGAAAAAGGACTCATGTTATCTTAATCCGAAGATCCACCAATCACAAGGACAAAATGTGGTAGACTGGAAAGACGATCACTCATTCACATGCAGAAAATGACCAACAGCAGTCTTACATGAGATGCTATGCAAGACAAACTGAACTAGGTGAAGTAGCTAGAAATTTCCAGAAAGAGTATGTGAAGATGCACTGGTGAGGTATAGAAGTCAGTAAACAGGTATGGTTAAGAGTGGCATTAAAAATAAATAAGCATACAATTAATGACAAGGAGACAACCTTGCCACTGCATAGACCCAAAGTAAAACTCTCAGACAGTGCCCACTTAGAAGGGACAGCAGGCTCCCAGATGGCACTACAAGGGGCCCTGCAAGATCTTGGACGAAAGCATGTTTATCAGAAAGGTGAGAAGCCAGACCCAAGCCCACCAAACTTCACAGGCCTTTTTGTTCCAATTTATAGTTTATGCTGGCCTCTCCATGTTCCTGTGTATTTGGGAGGAGAGGCAGAGGTAGGAAGGATACTGTGTATTGATCTGATGAGGAAGCCCTATGACTCAACCAGGGACCTTGAACTTTGAAGGTGATAAAATAACGATCAGATTTTGGATTACCTCCCTTGGAAACCAAATAGTGCATTTTATTTGTGGAAAGAAATCTACATCTAAATGACTTGCAGCTAGAGTCAACCTTTGTGTAAGCCAGTGCCACTTTTCTACCTAACTCCTTTCTCCTGTGTTCTGTAGTAACACTGATTAAGTTGAGTATGTTTTTCTTTACATTGCCCAGGGTCCTTTGTGGGTTGTAGGAATGTGGTTCCTCCTGCAAATGTAATGGGAGCAACATTGATAGGAATAATTCCTGCTTTATCTTTGTAAAGCTAAGTATGAACTCAAAGCCCTGAGGTTGAAAGCTATGTGGGCCCAACTCCTGGAGTAGCAAAGTTGAGAAAGATAAGTGCAGGCCAGATCAAGTCATTGCAAACTCAGATGTTCTTTTGCCAAAATCAATCAGGGGTTGGGGTGAAAAAAACTTAGTGAATGAGAAGATTGAAAGAAGATGTTTGGCTTTTTGCAAATGCAAGAGTTTTGTTTGTCATGTGTTCAGTTAACCATTTTCTGGGTACCCAGGTAAAGACAGTAAGATGGTTGCAATCTGGCCTCGTTACCTCATAGATGAGGGATGGGATAACCCACCATGTGTGTCTGTGTGTGGATAATGAGAGAGTTGTGGGCTCTTTCCTGGGATGCACATAATTCATGAGCTAGGACAGGGAAATAAGATGAGTGATGTCACAAAAGAGGAAGTGCTCCTAAAGCCAAGAGAGCATTTCTGAATTCTATCCCAAGGTGATACTAGAATCCTATTCCAAGCAACAATGGCAATGTGATTAAATGCTACTGTGTGTCTGGGATATTGCATAGCATGTTGTTCTTTGATCCTTTATCAGAAAAGGAAAAGCTGTAACAGACATGTTGAAGTTCATACCAGCAATACTCCCAGGGCTATGGATTTTGGAAGAGAGAATGAATAATCCTACCTAATCTCCAGCTGGTTTTAGTAGGGTTAGGTCCTATGGAAGAACATTCATTCTGCAGAGTACCTAAGGTAGTGTCTCCAGTTATGTACAGCCCGGGAGGACGGAAATCCTCCCAGCTCCAAACTGTACAATCAACAAAATCATTTTCAAGTATTTCAGGCTATGAAGCAACAGACTTTGCTCCTGGAGGTTGGTGGCTTTATTTGGAGTGGGGGGTTGGGAAAACTTCACCCTGCAGGAAATGGCAAAAGGCAAAGGTTCTCTTAGAGTGGAATCGAAGTCCATGTTGGGCAAAGAACCAGACTAACAAGCTATTACCCAGGAGCTAACAACCCAAACAAGGAACATAGTCCACACTGCAAACATCCCTGGCTGGGAGTGTATGTGTATGTCTGACATGTATGTATTATGTGTGTGTGTGTGTGTGTTGTATGTTGTGGTGTGAGAGACATGTCTGTGTTGTGTGTTTGTGTATGGTGCATATATGTGTGTGTGACATGTAGTATGTGGTATGTGTGTGTGTGACATATGATATGTGTGTGTGTGGTACATGGTGTGTTTGTTTGATATGTATGTGGTGTGTGTGGAGTATGTGTGACATGTATGGTGTGTGTACATGGTATGTATGTGTGGAGTGTGTATGTGGTATGTATGGGGTATGTATGTGTGTTTGACATGTATGTGATATATGTGGTGTGTATATGTCTGATATGTGTGTGTTGTATGTGTTGTATGCATGGGGTGTGTGTATGTCTGTGTTTGTGTAAGAGACAGACATGTGGTATGCCCATTTTTAGTGTTGTGCAGTGATTAAAAATAAGACTCCAGCCAGTTAACTATACAGATGAAACTCAAAATGGTCCTCAGTGATGTAACCACAGCTAAGTTCTCTTCACTCAAATAATCTCCTTCCCATAATTTTCATGGAAGCCCTCACCAATAACTAGAAAGGATTTTAGAGATCACTTACCTTAGTCTTTTTAAACTTTTAAAAGACAGGAAAATAAGAGCAAAAAAACATTAAAATAAAGCTCAAAGTCAGACTTTTAAGTAAGAAACTTGATAAAAAATAATTCACAAAGCCATCAGAATTCCCTCAGGAGAAACGAGATGTAACCAGTGGGACCACTGAGCCATATTTTCCATAAACCCATGGACAGCTGGGAAGTGCAAGTGTAGAACATGAAGTGTAATCAAAAATCATGAAACCTTCCCTTTTATATCCCGGGTGTATATGCCAAGATTAGAAAGAACATAAACCTTCATCCTTAGATGTTCACCATGAACAGCCAAAGTGCAAATTAACCATTTTTCCAGAACCTACCAGAAAACTGAAGATACACAGCAGGTAAACTGGGATGTTAAGAGAGAAGTGTTTGCAGTGGGAGAAGGGTGGGGCATTTGCTTAAGGGAATAGGGCATGGGAATGCTGAGAAAACCCAAATCATCATGGCCAAATTAATTAAAGCAAGCTTTTTTATTGTGTTACTTGGGCTCTCTCTCTATGTCTCTCTCTCTGTCTTTCTCTGTCTCTGTCTCTCTATCTCTCTGTCTCTGTCTCTCTCTGTCTCTCTGTCTGTCTCTCTGTCTGTCTGTCTGTCTCTCTCTGTCACACACACACACACACACACACACACACACACACACTCCCTCTCTCAAAGTGGTATTCAAGAGATTGGCATTGGACACGAGGAAGACAAAGTTTTGATAGCTTAGGCGTAGGGAAGTTTTCAAATAGGGGCTTTGGTGGGCAAAATAGGCTGGGTTATAGGAGCAGAACACAAGCAGAACTAATTAGTCACAACGACCTCCCGAAACAAAGATGTGATTGCAAGGTGGTCATAGCAAAGTAGTTATAACAACCTTCTGAAACAAAGTTAGCATTGAAAGATGGTCATAACAACTAATTTTTTTTTTTTTTTTTGGTCTTTTTCGAGACAGGGTTTCTCTGTGTTCCTGGCTGTCCTGGAACTCACTCTGTAGACCAGGATGGCCTCAAACTCAGAAATCTGCCTGCCTCTGCCTCCCAAGTGCTGGGATTACAGGTGTGCCCGGCATAACAACTTTTTTGAAATGAAGACATGGTCGCCATTTCCTGGAACAGGCAGTACAGAACCATTTGTAGTTAAAGTTACACACGGGCATAACCTGTAACTTTAAATAGACTAAGATGATGAGAGACATATTTAATGACGAGCAGGAAGGAGCCTACTCTGTCTTGATAATAAAGTGCATTTAAGACCAAGATGGAGGCAGCCCGGTTCATCGCAATAAGAACTGGTTAAAGATTTCAGTTACCAGATTGGCAGAAGCTCTCTCCCTTAGCTCAGCGGCAGAGTGCTTGCCTTGCATGCCTGAAGCCCTGGGTTCGAGTCTCCAGTAGTTCAAAGAAACTGGAAGAAGGTGAATGTGAGCTGCTGAGAGCATGGGGGCCCCGGGGCACTAGATACGGAGGTGCTTATACAGTTGATGCTTTCCTTCAAGGATTTCACCAACATAGATTGAGGAGATTCCTGATAGAGTATTCTTCATGGGGTGTGTCCCAGGAATGGGTAGGTCTTACAGGATGGGCCAGAAGCCCTTAGTAATCTTCGCTCTCATTTTTATCCTGCAAGAGTCTTAAACCACAAACCAAGGTGCACAGCTGCACCCAGGCACCTGGCTGGGGCTGGTTTGAGGAATGATAATGTTTTCTGTGGGAAGGAAAGGCTTTCTAGTCCTGGAGGAAGGGCAGGGCTACGCATGGAGAGCAGAACTATAGCTGAACAGTGGGAGTGTTTCCATAGCTACTGGAAATCAAACTCAGCTCAACCCATTCTAGAATGATTTCGTCCTTGACAAAGAAGCTACATGCTAAGGTACACCCCATGCACATTCCCTCAAGATTTGGTCACAATACACACAGGGGACCAAAGCTCAGCTGGAATCCTCATGAGAGAGGGAGAACAGCAAACTGACAGAGAAGCAGACTATGAGGAAACCCTCTTGAGATTAGCGCCCCACTCTGAGGCAGGACATCTCTATAGACATTCACACTGTAGCCATAGCAATTGGAAACTCAATGCAAATAGCCCTTCCTCACAGACAACACTAAATCACAACCTGAATGAGCATCTCATTCTGCTGAACCCAACCAGGTTGAAACAATGTGGATACCAACTTTCACTAAAAGGTAATCATTCATGTCTCAATGACTTAACATTTTGTTTAATCCTTTCTTTCTTCTTTACATTTTACTACCGTCCACCTTTCTTTGTTATCTTTCCAAAGGATGCTAGTGGAAATCCTAAAGCTCAAGAACTATCTGCTGGGCACACATTCGCTGTCTATACTTAAGTACAACCCTAGTGACTGTCTCTCTGTGGGATAATCTTGATAATTACATAGCTTAGCTGTTCCATTTGCATTACCTGGCTCTCTAAGGAATAATGAAGGCAAATTATAATTATAATCAACTTTATTGTGACAGTCCTTTGACATACTTCCCTAGTTATTTGAATAATGTACACACACAATTAGAATGGAGACAACAGCTGAATTTTCAGGTGCTGGTGGAGCCATCATTAACACATATTCGTTTTAGGCTACTGTGGTTATGAATGGACTTTTCCCATGTTTATTTAATAGCCTAACTTAGGCTCACCAACCTGGAAGACAAATGTATAATTTTAATTTGAAATGTGGAGGTTAGAGCAAAACGTAGAGCTGGCATGCTGCCTCCTGCCAGTTAATAACCACTAATGTTGTCAGTATGGGGGCTGGAGGTGCCAGAGATGGAGATGTAATTTTAGGACAAAGGGAGTCATGGGAACCACGTACAAAAGGGAGTACTGCTAGGAACAGGGCACCGTTCTCTTTTTATAAATAAGCTGGGATTTGATGCTTATGATGAAAATATATGCTTTTAAAAATTTGACACAATTCTTGGATTCTTAAAATTAGAAATAAAAGTACTTTCCAACTTAACTGTGTATCAGGTCACCTTGGAAAACACAAGCCCATTGTATCATGATTGAGGATGAAGTGAGGAACGCTTGGTAGCATATGTGTGTAATGACAGTTCTTAGGATGCAGAGAATTGCAAGTCTAAGGCCGGCACGGGCCACATAGAGAGACCCTGCCTCAAAACCAAATGTGAACAAAAGGAAGCAAAAAGTCATAAATTGGGTTTGAGCTGAATGTTCAGGAAAGAAATTCTTGACTTCTTGTTCTTTTTTTTTTTTTTTTTTTTTTTTTTACCTTGTGCTATAGACACCAGTTCGCTCGGAAACAAAACCTCAGGGAAGACCCCTGCTTCCTTTGCAGTGCCTCTCACAGTGCATTAGGTCACACCATTTCTAACAGTGCCGCGTCTCCTGGGAGGACAGATTCTTCTGAGCGCTCCTCCCAGGATTGCGGTACTTGTCACCCTCAGTGGTTCTCTCCATTTACAAGGCGTCTTCCTTGGAGCCCAGTGCACTGGCCTCTGCCATCAGCCCTCCTGATTCTAAATGTACTATTATTGCCGCTTTGTTCTCCAACTTCCCCTGCTCAAAACCTTACTTTAGCCTTAGATATCCCTACTTATGTAATATGACAGCATAGAATCCAGGTCTCACAAAGGTTTGGAAATAATATTTATTCATTAATTTATTTGTTTATTTGTTTGTTTTATGCTCTTAAGGTTTGCTTTGTTGTTATATATTGTAATGCTAAATTCTAGATCCAAAGGTCTAGGCCTACGAGGGAATTCTCACATTTACAATCTTTTGCTGTGCAAACCTTGTTTCTTGACTTAAAAATGTTGGTTAAATAAAATTGGCTACAGCCAATTACTGGGGGGATTGGAGGTAGGTGAGTTTGGAGTGATCTGGAGGAGGAGAGATGAAAGGGAGAATAGAGGACAGAGAGAGGAGGAGAAAGCTGTCACGAGGGTAGAGGAACCATGGGCACAAGGCCAGGAGAAGCAGCAAGTATCTGGGATACAGTGTTGGGAGGTAGATTAGGGGTAGCCTCCAGTAATTGTTAAATCCAAATAAAATAACCACAGTCTGAGTCCCATTTATTTGTAAGCTAGTGGAGGATAAGCTTAAGTTGTACTACAATTATGTGAGTGTGTATGGGTTGTACATGTGCCACTGTGTATCTGTGGAGGTCAGAGGATAACTTCAGAGTCATTTGTTGGCTTTCATCATGTGGGTTCTAGGAATACACCACAGGCTGTCAGGCATGACAGGAGCTATCTCTGCTCCCCAAGAGGATTTTCTTCTTTAATACTAGAGTTACATGTTTCCTTGATTTAGCCAACAAGATAAAGATAATGCTGAAAATATGAAATGATGGGAAGATGGGTTTGAAGGCGAGGAGCAGGAGGTCAGGAGATGGGCTGCGTGGTGAGGAAGACAAGGAAAACTTCAGCTGCAATGTTCGAAGTAGGAGAGGAAAACCAGAGACAGACAGAGAACAGCTTGTGTGTCTATAGAATTCTAGCAAGGGACGATATAAAGAGGGCGACGGTAAAGGTTGAATTTCAGTGCCCATAAGGTATTTGCTCTGTGATGTACAGAATAACCAGTGGTAGGAGTTGGGAGCAGTTTGCAGCGTCGAGATGCACAGACAATCTTTACATATAAAGAGATAACATTCCAAACCTAAGTCCATATGACGGCAAACAAATGCTTTCATTTCTCCCTGCGTTGCTCAGTGTGTCCACACAGAGGCTGGCGCACGGAACCACGCAGAGGCTGGCGCACGGAACCACACAGAGGGTGGTGATGAGGACAGAGAGCTGATGCGCGGGAGGCACCTGCTACACAGGCTTCTTTCCCGGCCGTGAATGGAAATCTAAATTCTTATGACCACTGTAAAGAAAGGCCTATTCTAATTACCCATCAATGATTAACAATGACCCACAATAGAATTGGCAACATGGGATATTTACATGGGGCGTTGCCTTGTGCCTCAGGGAGCTGGCCTGACTGACTGAGAGTCTAGCTGGCCATTCCGAGGAGATTATCTTCGGGGAACCTGTGTTTCTTTCACCTGCTCTGCTCACGTAAAAGGAATTCTGAAAGGAGACACAGATACAGAAGGCATGCTAGCGCTGGGATGGGGAGACGGGTGGGCGCTAAGGTAGAGGAGCAGAGAAAGCAGGGGAGGGGAGGGAGGGGCTTCTTAAAGACACAGGGCAGGGAAGCTCAGGCCGCTGAACAAGCCAGTACAGTAGACAGGGTGTGGCCTGTGGGCGGTGAGCTGGAGAGGTCTTTCACCTTAGAAAGAGGGTGGATCCTGGGAAGGGCAGCTGGCCAGAGGGTAGGGATGTGGGCCAGGCAGGACTGGAAAGGAACAAATGGGAAATTGCTGGGCCGGGTTGGGTGGAGCTCAGCCAATAAACCATTGCAGTTGGTGGAAGAAGCGTGTGTCTTCCTTTACATAGTTGCTCAATTAAAAGCCCCCCCTCCCCTGCTTCCTTGCAGTGTTGATTTTAGTCACCCAGTTACTCACTCCCGAAGGCAGCTGGACAGCCCCACGCTGCGCCAGGAGTGCGTGGCACACAGTAACATCTGTCTCACTTGAGCAAGGGCAAGCAGCATTACACATCACCGAAACCATCCGGGCAGGACGGGATTGTGTCTGGAATTAATTATAATACAGAGATGTGCTTGCTGTTAATGAAGTGCAATGCACCATACCTATGTACATGTAGGTTTAGATTTTTCTGATTTAAACAATGTTTGCTTTGATAGGCATACGGTTGGAGTCGATCACTTGCTGTGCTTGGTAGGAAGGGAACGGTGAGCTCGCTGCATACATGGCTTTGGGTTTAGAGAAAGAGATAGGTTCAAGTCCCAGTCCTATCTCTTGGTCGTGGGCTTGTTACTTACTGTCTTCAGATTTGAGCTTGCTCTCCATCAAGAGATAGCATGGGAAAATAGCTGCAGTGTATAAGGTAGCTAATATTGCAAATAATAATAACAATAACAATGACAACAATAATGATAATAATAATAATAATAGTAATACAGTTAAAACAAACCACAGCTGCAATTTCTTTTGCAGGCTATACTAGTTGTTTGCCAGCATTCTCTTTCCTTGCCAAGCTTCTGAGATAGCACCATCATTACTGTGCGTTCACAGAGCAGGTAAAGGAGGCTACCGAGAACAGTTGCTCGCCTGCCAGGATTATGAGGTTACTTATAGGCAGTTGAGCTGATGTTGTTGGTCTTCTGAGCACCACACCTGGTGTCCCCGTGAGAGCCACGGGGACGCAGTGTGGCCGTGTCAGGCTGACAGTTTAGGCTCCTGGTCTAATGTTTCATTTCACCCAACAGCATGAAACCTCACATACCTCATCTCTAAGAAATGAGGCAACTTTAAAAAACATATGACTTGACTGACATAAGACACTCACACATGTGGGTGGGCTGCAGAAAATATCCGAACTACATAAAAATTAGAAGTTAATCGAGGCAAGCAGCATGGAATACGGTCTAAGCCCAGGTGGAGATACTCACTTTGACTTGAATGAATTTTATAGGCATGCTTGACCGTGTATCTGTGAAGTACCTCAAAATATTCCCCTAACCTGAGCACCTTAACAGAAAGGCATGGGACGGAGACAACATGAGGAATGGTTGAGGGAGCTTGTGACTGGGGCTGTGGAAGGCAGGGAAACCCTTGCTGAAGTCAGCGAAGGTTTGAAAACATGTTCTGTTGTATCAATGTTTTCTATGGGAGAATTCCCTGGCATACAACACATGCTCCACTATGTTCATAGCAGCCCTATTTATAATAGCCAGAAGCTGGAAAGAACCCAGATGTCCCTCAATGGAGGAATGGATACAGAAAATGTGGTACATTTAATACACAATGGATTATTACTCAGCCATTAAAAACAATGAATTCATGAAATTCTTAGGCAAGTGGGTGGAACTGGAGAATGTCATCCCGAGTGAGGTGACCCAGTCACAAAGGAACACACATGGAATACACATGGTATCCACTGATAAGTGGATATCAGCCCAGAAGCTCAGAATACCCAAGACACAATGCACACATCAAGTGATGCCCCAGAAGAAGCCCCAGAAGAAGGAAGGAGAGGCCCCTGGTCCTGGAAAGGCTCAGTGCAGCAGTGTAGGGGATTACCAGGACAGGGAAGTGGGAAGGGGGTGATTGGGGAACAGGAGGAGGGAAGAGGGCTTATGGGACTTTCGGGGAGGGGGGATCCAGGAAAGGGGAAATCACTTGAAATGTAAATAAAGAATATATCTAATAAAGACAAAACACAAACAAACAAAAAAACCCCCACATATTCATCTCCATTCATCTTGTTCCTTTCTCTCTGTGAAATGGCTGTGGTGACCAGGGCATTTGTCACAGTATCCAGCCCTCGGCTTACTGCCTGGGGTAGCTGAGAATGTCATCCAACATAAACCAGGGAACTTATTCAAAACACAGTTTTTGGTGCTTAGTTGTTGTTGCAGTTGTTGTCCTGCTTTTTCCTAATGCAGTTTTGCAATTCTTGACTGTGATCTTTGTACACAACAACAACATGGGCCAGACATACGGAAAGGCTGGAAACCCCACCTGCGGCTTCCCGTCTCAGCCAGACTGCCCCCTGGGTCCCATTGCCCTTAGGATCATCTGTAAGTGCGAGAGCTCGGTGTAGCGCTCCTCTTCCTCAGTTCTGTTTCCACCGCAAACTCAAGGCAGACGAGCCTTCCGTGGTTGCTTACCCACACCACCCCCTCTCCTATAGCCCTTCACTTCTGCTCCTTTCTGCTTTGGAACCCCTCTCCATCGGCTCAGTCCATCACATCCTCATCCTCATCTGTTACCATCAAATCCAACTTGCCTTCCCCACCCACCACTGTGCAAAGTGGGGTTCTGAGGTCCCTAGCGTATTCCTTCAATGAGTGACCCTTGTTCCCAGCCAAGGCCGTCCTCACAGCCTATGCATGTTTACCCGACACAGCATGTTTACCCGACACAGCACACTGTATTCCGTGTTCCTGAGGGCAGGGACTGTAGCTCTCCTGTTGCCATCAGATCCCCAGGGCTGAACACAGGTCTCCCACGCAGCGGAGCAGACTCTCCATAAATACTTGTTGAATGAGTGAAGATACCCTTAAGTGGACTTTGCTGTTTGTGAAGTCGATGTCTCAGGAAGAAGGTGGAATTTATGAGCAGAGCTTTCCAGAAAATTGTAATTAGTCCTAACATTAAGAACATGTATATAATTGTTCTTACACTTCTCATTTTGCAGTGATTATTATTTCTGCAGGTCTTGAGTGTTTGCAAACTCATGGATTGTGACAATATCGAATGTGGCAGTAGATGGCTCCTGTTGACAGCTTGTGAGAGTAACATTGCAGAAGTCAGCAGCTGCACTGGGGACTTCTCTTTTAAAAGCAAAACAACTTAAGAAGTGGAGGGAATTACTTTGAAGAAAGAGAGACTATGGCTAGCTCTTTTTTTTTTTAATTCGATATATTCTTTATTTACATTTCAAATGATTTCCCCTTTCCTGGATCCCCCCTTCCCTGAAAGTCCCATAAGCCCTCTTCCCTCCCCCTGTTCCCCCATCCACCCCTTCCCACTTCCCTGTCCTGGTATTCCCCTACACTGCTGCACTGAGCCTTTCCAGAACCAGGGGCCACTCCTTCCTTCTTCTTGGACATCATCTGATCATTTGGATTGTGCCTTGGGTATTCCAAGTTCTAGGCTAATATCCACTTATCAGTGAGTGCATACCTGTCCCGCGCTTTCCATCTCGCCAGCAAGAACGACGCGGCACACTCAGGATCCTTCTGCAGAAAGCTTTAATGCATCTTGAGAGGGAGAGCATAAGTTTACAGGGCAGAGACCCCGAGGGAGCGCGAACCCAATTGGACGTGGCGTACCCTGGTTGGCTGCGGCTCATCACCCCATATGACGCCACGAGGTAGGCAGAGACTCAGTGGCGGGAAATTCCACTTGGGCATGCGCACTCGGCCTGTTTACGGCTCAGCAAGAACAGGATGTAGGCGCCATCTTGGAGGTCATAGGAGCATTCGGGTGGCTCCCGACATCTCTCCCTTTTTGATTTACTATGAGGGCCAACAGATAACCTGGTTAGAAGGTGGAGACAGAGATCATCCCTCCCTGTGGGAAATCAGACCATGTACGGGGATATCCCCTAGACTCCTTGCTACGTCCGGGGTATCCTCCACTTGTCCTCTGCCGTTTTTTGGGAGAGGGGAGACTTGGGCAGGTAACCCCCATGCTGGGCGATATGCCTCCTGGAGGTGATTTAGCCTCTATGCGATACCTCGTTCAACAACCTTCCCCAGGCGCCAGTCCAACACTCTGCCATGTGCAATGAGCTTAACTCCAGGCGTGCAAGAGCTGTTTGGGCCGGCCTTCTATTGCCTCAGGACTGACAGCCATACTTCCGTGGAGGTTCCATTCTCCAGAACCGCAAGTGCCTGCACAATGACCACTTTGTCTCGTTTACTTTGGGTTCTGAGCCTACAGACCAACCATAACAGTAACACCAGCCCGTAGCAGACAGCCATGCCAAACATTCCCACCCCCACCCATTCCTTGAAGTAGGAAACAGCTGATGAGACCCAGGAAGACAATCCTCTGGTGAAGGATAGATCAAGTCGTGTGAAGTTAACCTGGAGTACTGCAGTTCGAAGCTCGCGAAGCGTCTGCTCGAACTCGGAGGTCCAATTCGGCATAAGTAGGGGAAAGGTTGACATGATCCCCCAGCGTGGTTCTCCTTGAGTAAGCCCAACTCCGATCGTCAGGATCATCAGCAGAAGGGGCTTGTTCATCTTTATCGACTGGCCGGGTTGTATTTTTTCCTTGGTCCAATATGATTCGAGTAAGCCTTTCGGGGACCCAAAAGGATTCTCTTTATTCTGTGGAAAAACACAAACAGCTCCCCTGGATCTTATTAGAATAAGATCCGGGCCTTTCCATTCATTGGTTAGCACATCCTTCCACTTTACAAGCTCCTTAGGCCGTTGTGGTTCCGAGCAATGTCGATCTGCTGCAGTCTGGTCATGCTCGTCCGAATTTAAAAAATTCATAGTAAAGAGTGCTACCGCTATAGCAACCCTTGGTATAGGGGGTAAATCCTCCGCTATTCCCCCTTTTTGTTTTATTAAATAGGATTTGAGCGTATGGTGGGCTCGCTCGATAATGCCTTGTCCCTGAGGGTTATAAGGCAGACCTGTGATATGGATAACCTGCATTGTAAGCAGAATTGTTTAAATTTTTGAGAGGTGTAAGCAGGTCCATTATCAGTTTTCAAACATTTAGGTTTCCCCCAGGCGCTCCATGCCTCGAGGGAATGCTGAATGACTTGGGAGGTTTTTTCTCCTGTCAGAGGTGTGGCATGGAGAATGCCAGAACATGTGTCTATAGACACATGAACATATTGGAGTCTCCCAAATGAGGGCAGGTGGGCGACTTCCATCTGCCAGACCTGTAGCGGGGAAATCCCCCTAGGATTCATGCCTGTATGGGGGCCCGTATCCTTGGGAAACGTGAAGAGGACCGGAATCCCGCGCTGTACTGACCCAAGGGGATGCATCTGCTCATTAATGGCTCTCAAGTCATACAACAACCTCCACTTTCCAGATTTCTTTTTTATCACAAAAATAGGGGTATTACATGGGGAGGTTGATGGTTCTATATGTCCCAGAGCCAATTGTTCAGTCCTGGTCAGCTATTTCAAGACTGCATTCTTTCTTCCCATAATTTCACCTTTGATATTCCTCTTTTCAGATGAAATGAAGCAAAAATAAATGTGTGCAATAGGCCAGGAACAGAAGAGCACGGGCTGCACAGTCTTACCCTTTCTTAGTGTAAGAGAACTTCACAGAAACAACTGTGCGGGACACCAGGGGCTGGGCTTGGGGGAGTAGGGGATGTTGGTTAAAGCATACACAATTTCAGTTAGGATGAAAAATTTCAAAGGACTTGTATACAGCACATTCACCTTTGAGAAAAATCGCATATTGGATATTTCCGAATTGTTAAGAGAATTGATTTTTTTGAAGGCCTTCTCTTTGCTTCATCCCAAATAATAAAGACGTAAAGTCATCCAGTTTAAATAGTGTGATTTGGCCATTCTACAAAGCATAGTTATGTGAACCATTGTGTAGGATGTAATAACTGTATGCTGCTTTTATTTTTCTGTTAAAAGTAAGTAACCACACATATACATTTCCCTAATTGCAGTGCTATCCCTCAAAATAGGCTCAAGATTGAACCCTGGGCCCTCAGCCTTGCCATTTAATGGGAGAAGCTGGGTATTGCTGGCCCAAGGCTGCGAGCTCTCCCCTGTTGAGTTTTAAAAATACTTCCTATGACTGACCTGGGCAGATACAGTGCAGGAAGTTAGCTAATAATCAAGATATTCACCAACTGGAAAACTCTGCAACCTCAAAACAAAACTAGCAACAAAATATCTCTGCAATGCAAATGATATAAAATCCGCATGTCCTTTTCCAATTTTCATTTAAATGTGTGTGTGTGTGTGTGTGTGTGTCCCCGTTCCTCTTTGATGTATCCACTCGATAGCTGCTTACTAGATAGCTGTTTGCTTCTAATACTCAGCATCTCTATAGGATAGATGCTCAGGCAGTTCTTCAATAGTGAGAGTCACTAATGTAATGGTGTTGACACTAGCGTTTCTTGCTTTCTATTTTGCATTTTAACTATGGCCAATTGTATCCTGGGAGGTGTCTTCAGTAGATTCAGCACAGAGATGATTCTCTGCTAAATCACAGGTCAAAGATATTGTCAGTGGAGCTATCAACTCAACTTCTTGAAGCACACAGATCACATTCACGTTTTAAAAACGAATACATTAGTATATAATATGAACAAGGAGGGTTTGGGTATGGATAGCAATCTCTAGGAAGGAAGGCAGGCAGGCAGGAGAAATCCCACGCTTAACTATGGTGAAACTACCACCCCTCAGCTAAGTTGCAAATGCCAATCAAGTTATTCCTGATTATCCTAGTCTGCAATCAAGACTTTCACCTGGGTTTGGTCTGAACATATAGGCTAATGGGACAAGTCCTGACAAGGAAGAACTATGGGCCTGGGTGGCCTGGTTAAGAATCTCACATGGATGGGTGCCCAGAAACCATTGCCAGCAGGGCACCTGGAAGAGACTTCCATGTGTGTATGACAGCTTGACTCTAGAAAATGAGCTTTAACTTCAGGGATAGAGACACAAAGATATCTGCATAAATATCCACATCACACTCAATCTTGTAGTTTAAGCAAATGGAACACATTTTTGCTTTCATATGATGTAAAAGTTTTGACTTTGAAAGTTTTTATAAGCTTCTTTTGAAATTCGATTTTTTGCAATATAAATATGCATTTTTTTGGTGACAACATTATTGGCTTCATGTAGAAAGGTAGGTTTGAATATCCCCAGAGATTATGTTTTTAATTAGGTAAAAGTGTCTTGTTTCTGTAACATGGGAGCTCTGGAATTGTCACCTTTTTGCGAGCTTCATAACAAAGTCACCTGTTAAAGGAGCATTAGAAGTGAACAGGAATGTTGGAAGAAGTCAAATTTCATCTGCTTGATATAAGTTGAATGTTGATTTCTGAGTGATTCGGGACAGGAAGCTAGTTGCATGTGAAGAGTAAAACCCAAGGGAAGGAAGGTTTGGTGGCTCTGGGGTTGTTCTGAGTCCTGTGAAGAAACCATCAGTCTGTACAGCAGGATCCAAGGCGGAAAGACACACTGTCAGGATGATTATATTGCTTCTGTGATTGTCAACTTATTGCTGAGGTTAAAAGCACACGGGCTGGACCTAGGCTTTCCTGCACCTAGGTAGCCTCTGTGCAGCTTGGTCTTCATGTGGGTCCTGAACACCCGGGGCGGGGGCTGTCCCAGAAGCTGCTGCTTGTCTTGGCATAGGTGTTTCTAGTTGTGCTAGCTTGTCTGGCCTCAATGGGAGAGGATGTGCCAGGGTGGCATTTCCAGTGGGGGCCTCTACCCTCTCAGAGGAGAATGGGAGGAGGGGGAAGGGGGAAGATTGTGGGAGGAGTGACTGGGAGGAGGGACAGTGAGTGGGATGTAAGGTGAATAAAATAAGTTGGATGTGCAGTAATTTAATTCTTCAGTCACCACATGCAGGTGACTGGTTCTTCCTCAAGTATCGCAATCTAAAGACTACTTGTAGGGGTCACTTATATGAAGAGAAGCTACTTATCCTAAATAAGGATCTTAGCCATTTCTTTTTTTTTTCCATTGTGGCTTCAATGTCAACATAATGATATTAAATAGTATAGGTATGAGAGTATAGAGTTTCTATGGATCATTCAGATTTCAAAAGTTTGATAAGTTATTTCTAATTTATTTACAGTCATTTCCAATGGATTAAAAGGCACTATGAACAACACAGTAAAACAGGAGAACAATGTGAACAGTTTCAGTTTTTTTTCCCACATGAAGACAATCTGACCAGTATGAGGGTCTAGCAGCGCAGGTGTGCTTCCAGAAGGAGTCTCCCGTGAAGGAAGATCTTCATCTACAGCTGGTGAATTTTATCTTTTCCCAGGATGATATGTGACAGACAGACCAATGGGAGAAAAGCAAGGTGTGTTTCAGTTGAACAGGTGCCAACTACAGTGAGTCACAGCGTCCTCCTCAGACAGGCAGGCTGTCTCAGGATTGAGAAAGGGCTCACCCCACCCACCCCGCTTACCAAGCTTGCCAGACCTCAGCACTCTCTCAGCTACTTTCTAGACATGTCACCATGCTCCTGTGGATTGACAAGGAAATTGTAAAAGCTCTAGCCAGGGCAGGGGTTAAAGCACGACTTGAGTAAAGGCTGAGTTTGCATACAGATTCAAACCGTAAGTGTGTGTGTGTGTGTGTGTGTGTGTTTAATTTAAAACCAAAGCACTTTTATTTGTGGCTTTTCATTCATTAGCCATTTTTTAGCAGTACATATATTTATTTATATGGCCTGTTTGCTTTAATGAAAATTATTAAAATATCTGTTTACTTTCTTTTACATCTCATTTGTAGGATTATATAGGATGAGCTTACAGAATTAAAAGCAATAGGGGAAAGGCATGGTTTCAATGTAGTACAGGCTGACCTTCCACTTGCTATGTGGCAGAGGATGACCTTGAATTCCTGGTCCTCGTACATCTACCTCCCAAGTGCTAGTATTACAGGTGTGTGCCAACAAGCTTCAAAGGAACTTTGAAACTTATCCCAAATTTTTATTTATAGATAGGAACATAAAGGCCACTTACCATCTACGATGGAGCTTACGTCCGAGTGATACAACAGTCACGACGCAACTCTAACCTCTCTACTAATTTTCTGATTTTTAATAATAGAATTATTTTAGGATCATATGAAATGCTTGACAAACTGTTGTCATTAAATTTGAGAAATTAGGAGCATGTGTTAAATTCATGTTTTCCCACCATAAGTATCCATGAAAATCACATAGAAATTTAAAAATAGATTAACAGAATAAATAAATAAATAGTTAAGCTACCAACACAGACCTCCTGGTTGACTCAATTTTTTAAAAATTCCATAGATATATAGATGTATGTGTCTAGACAACTGTTTGAGAAAATTAAGTGTTGAAAGATGTACCTGTTTGTATTTCAAAATAATTGGACAGAAAATAGGCTAAAGTATCCAGCTAAAATAGCTAGCATGTTCAGTTACACAGAGAATGTAATCTTAATGTTATTCCTGGGAAAACTCAATTTAATTTCAAGCTGCTTTTTTCCACGATTTCTATTGTAACAATTTCATTATAGAGTATATAAGAAAACCCATAAACTGATATTAAAAGGCATGCTTCATGAATGGGGACAGAGTCTCAGTATGTAGTTCAGACTGACCTGCATCTTGTGATCTTCATGTTTTAGCCCCCCTAGTGCCATGATCATAGACTGTGCTACCACACCTAGCTTGTCTGTTAGCATGTGTATGTGTAAGAATTTATAACAGATACCATGAAGAAAATGATGGCTAGAATAATAAAAATAGTGACCTAGTGTTTTTATTAAGTTCTGAATAATATACAAGAGAAAGTATTGAAGCCTATTCTTTTACTTTTAGAGTTATAAGGAACTTATACTGTTTTGTATTCAAGATGAATGTAGAAGGACAGAGACCACAACACTTGTGGTTGATCAAATGCTATTAATAGTCTTGTGCCAAGCAGAATCCCAGGCCAACATTGAAGCCTGGGGAGAGCATTTCCCATAGGACTTTGAAAACTGCAATGGCCTAAGACTATTTCTTTAAATTCCATAATACAAACACCAAGAAAGATATTTCTGACTGTGCCACATTGCTGTGTGAGTGTGGTGTATGGGTAGAGTGTATTCACGTGTAGTGCACATAGATATGCACATCCAAGCTAGAGGAGGGTGTCAGGTGTCCCACTGTATGATTCTCTACCTTGTTCCTTTGAGGCAAGATTTCCCACCGAATCTGGTACTAGGATGGTGTCTTCCATGCCCCTAAAGATCCTCCTTTTTCTGATCCCTACATTATGGTGGTTAAAGGAACATGTAATCACACCAGGATTTTTACATGGGTGTTAGAAGCCAAACTTAGATTCTCACAATTACACTCCATGTACTCTTACCCTCTGCGGGGCACCTCACCAGCCCATGTCACTTTATGACTTCCCAGTTAGAGCAAAGGAGAAGGCCTGAGGTCCCAGGCATGTGCATTAGTGATGGCGTGCTGTTCCTTCCACGTCCCCTGAGCACCACTTCCCTCCATTTGGTAACCTTCCAGTCTCCTTCCTCTTAACTCCGAGGTTCAGGGTGATATTTAATTATAATATTCCCATCAAGGCCCGAGTGGTTCAAATGAAGCTGCAGACATCTTAAGACTGACTTAAATATAAGAATGTTCATTTGTCTACTGGTGAAGGTACGAGTCAATCTGTTGTAGAAGTAAGTGGGAGTGAGAGACAAAGGGGTACAGTATCTTGCAGACAATGGAGGAGACCTTATCCCAGGGCTCTTCTCTGCCCTAATTCTATGTTCTGTGATATGGCTAAGTATAGACTGGGTTTCTACAACTTGTTTATAAATAAATATTCAAAATGTTCTATATCTCATATCCAACTTAGAGAAATCCCGGTCTTAACTTTTTTCACATAATTCTGGGAAGAGGGAGATAGCCGTGCCAATTTTGTTATTGGCCATTTTCACAGAAGTGCTGAATATTCTCTGGAAAACAAGGAAGGCTAGAGGATGGTCACAATATTATCAAAAGTCTCTTGGACAGTATTTTCCTCCAAGAGAGGAAACGAGGGACTAGGTCCTGATGTACTGTACAAATCACTGTACTATAGTTTGTAGTTACCATTTTGTATGACCAGAGCTGCAATTTTAATAGAATAAATTAATATTGTAATTTAAGCTGAAAATGTTAGTAATCTGAGATATATTTATACTTGATATAATTACATTAAGTATTTTCTTTCTGAGACATGGTCTCATATAGTCCAGGTTGACCTCAGACTAACCAAGTAATTGAGTCACCATGGAATCCCAATCCTTTTGCCTCTGCCTCTTGAGGGCTGGGATTCACTATTACAGATGACAAGAAGACCATACCAAAAGGAGAATGTCATGGTTGTCTCTGTAGGGGCCCTGCCAGAGCCTTACACATATATACAGAGGCAGACGCTAGCAGCCAACCATTGGACTGGGTGTGGGGTCTTCAATGGAGGAGTTGGAGGGTGGTCTGGAGGAGCTGAAGGGGTTTACAGGCCCATGGGAAGAACAATGATGTTGGTCACCTAGACACTCCAGGACTCCCAGGGACTAAACCATCAACCAAGGGGTATACATGGTTCCAGTCAAAAATGTGGCAGAGGAATGCCTTGTTGGGCATCAGTGGGAGGAGTGGTCCTTGGTCAGGTGAAGGCTTAAGAGATGCCCCAACAAAGGGAAATTGAGGTGGGGGGAGGTGGGAGTGTGTCTAGTGGATGGGGCATATATGTGGAGGCAGGGGGTGGGAAGAGGGGTTGGGGGCTTTGGGGGAGGAAGGAAACCGGGAAAGGTTTTAGCATTTGAAATGTGAATGAAGATTATATTCAATAAAAAACAATTTAAAAAGTGTGTGGCATATTGGTTTACCCATTGCTGGGGATAGAAGGCAGGGCTTTGTGCATGCCAAGCAAATGCTCCACCAATGGAACTGCATCCCTAGCCCAGAGAACCAATGTTTCCTAGCTTCAGACAGTAAAGATGCGCATATATACTTCAGCTTTATTGTAGCACACTTAGAGTTTTTTTGTGTTGGGCAAGTGAAACTTGTAATGAGTGCTGTGACTCTGAGATGCAGTGTGCCTTTAATTGTACTAGTCTGGTTGACACAGTCTTTCCCAGCTTCTGTGTCTGTAATCCAAAAGTTTGAGTCATTTCAGAAAGCCAGTGCAATACACTTTTTGAGCTTGCTGAGGTTCCTCTTGCATCATGTGAAGGCATGAATAATAACGTCCTATGGTGACAGGTGCTGCTGACTCCAGTGCCAATTTGTGTGTGTGACTGGCATGGGAAAACCTACTGGTATGTGTTTGCTTTTGTAGTCACCAAATACTTACTGACCACACATGGCATGCTAATCTCAGCATTTGAAAGAAGGATTGTGGGATGGCTAACATGAACGTGAGGAATGGTACCTCTAAGTACCATATGGCTTCGTCAGAAAACGTGAGGCTTAAATTATACTTTTCACTGACTTTTGATTAGGAGTTCAGAAAGGAAAGGGGTAGAGCAGATTTATTTTCTTGGCAAATGTAGAAATTTTAAGATATCAAAATGAAGCACATACGCCATGATGAAAATGAAGGTTCCTAGCCTTGGGTCCCTATTAAGTGGGAACTTCCTTATAAGAATAGCCTGATCACAAATAAGCAAGGGACTTGTGAGTCCTGCCTCCAGCTGAAGCAGATGTTAAGGTTGATGGCTGCCAGGGAAAGGAGATTCAGTTTCTTTAAGGGTGTGGCCCTGTTAGGCTGACTGTGCTTCATTGGATGGTCCCATGCCCATTCTAATGCATGCAATAGAACATACTGGGTTGTTAGAATAATAGTATAAAAAGAGGACATGAAGTTGAAGGGGATCTACAGGGTGTGAAGTGGATCCATGGAGAGCTAGGGGGAGGTTTTCAAATGATGCAAATACATTGATTTGCCTATGTATAAAATTCTCCAAGAATTAATAAAAACATTATAATGAAAATTAAAATAAAAAATAAGGCAAATATATTTTCTGGCTAAATGGTTAATTTGGCAGTACTTAACCTGCTTAAGAGGGAAACCTATATGTTCTGAGGCTCCTCAACCCTTTGTAGGCTGTTTAGTAGCAATGTTCATTGTGTTTAATTCAGATTAATCTGAACAGAAAGTTTGGCTTTCTCTGGTTGTTAAGTGCCTGTTGTCTGCAGATACAAACATTTGCGTTCAACCAGATAAATAGTCAGAAGGACCCAAGTTTCTACCTTTTCATTTTATTTCTTTCAGTAATAGAATATTTGGTCATTGGAGCACCCTGAATTGTGGAAAAGTCCTCATGTCAGAGAATTTGGGAAAGTGAGTGTGCTGTTGTGATAGTTCCACATTTATTTGAAACAATTCATTCCACAATTTTCTTTCAGTATGATCAAAGGGTAAGGGGGAGAAAGGACTGGATAGAGAGTTTAAGTTCTGGAGCATTGCCCAGGCTCCTGGCTTCCTATGGGGTGCAGAGGTGGATGTATCCACGTGTATCATCACACTGAGCTCCCCTAAGAAACTGTGGAGTGAGTTCCAGTCTCTGAATTCCTTGCTTGAAGCTTGGACAGATGAGCATAGCTAGCAGTTGCCCACCATTCATGATTGCTAGTTCTTGTCTTTTAAAGATATGTCTTTAGATGTGTAACTACACACT
The DNA here is from genome assembly GCF_947179515.1 of Apodemus sylvaticus. NCBI lineage: Eukaryota > Metazoa > Chordata > Mammalia > Rodentia > Muridae > Apodemus > Apodemus sylvaticus. Next base: position 85,481,601 of record NC_067484.1, read on the forward strand.
TATATAAATCTGATAAACTTGTACCCAATCTAGAATTGTTTTGCGAATGGCAGGTCCGATGTCATAATTATGTGCCAACAAAAGGTGTATACTGACACTCTCTGTGTAAACCTGGACTTTTGGTCACCATCATTTAAAGGCATCAGGGAGTTCTTGCTAGGAGCAGACTACCTTTAAGACCATAGAGTCACTGTATCCCAGTCACCCTTTATAACCTCTGTCTATGTGTAATAAGAGAAAAATGTCATTTTATAGCTTCTTCTCAAGACATTTTCCTATTTTTCTAAGGGATGTTTTCTGACAAACTTACCAGAGTTCTCCACAAAATTTGAGGAGGTGATTTCTGTAACACCACAGTAGAGAAGTAAAGATGTAGTTCAAGACTAGTGTCTTGTGTCTTCTGCTCATAGGGTGGGACACTTTCCTTTAGTGTCTTGAGGCTGGATAGGCTGCGAGTGTTATTTAAACTTTATTGAGTCCCCTGGTATTTCTATGTCTTCATATCTCAGGAAGAGGCAAAATGACTGTACTGTTCTTTGAGATCCCATTGTAACAAATAGACCCTGAGATCCTGGCCACAGGTGTTACTAGAGTCAACATCAGTATACAGAGGAGGACTTCACATCTCCATTGGTTCCTGTTTCACCTAATGATGCTCATAGTGTCCAATCATTAAATGTTTTCTCAATCCAGAGTAAAGATTCATTTTTTTGTGAAGATGACTTAACAAGAAACTGAAACTTGTTCTATACGCAAAGATAGGATGAATCAAGTTCTGACATGGGATAAACACTGGCGATACAGGCAGAAACTTGTTTAATGACACATGTTGGAAGAGGCAACCATTAAACAGAAGATTCTAAATTTGTCAGCATTTCCTAAATGACTCCAGAGTTTATGTTATTAATATGCCAGAGTCCTTTAAAACTCATAAGCCTAAAAGAAATTCTAATGTTCTTATGTGTTAAACTGAAGAACAAGGAATTTGATGTTGACTTTATTGCACAAGTAATTTTATGTTTTTAGTTATAAAATGTACACAATAAATAAATTGATTATTGTATGGATTTGAGAATCATTTCTTGGATTCCATTGTATTCTTGATTCTTAGAAGGGTTTAATTGACAGTAAGTAACAGAATCATAACCACTTAACTTAGCCACAGATACTTATGTCATTATTACTTTTTGTGGTTTAGTGTAGGAAAAGTATTTTAGACTGCAAAGCATATTTTAAGTTAATTACTTGATCAGAGGCTGTGTAGTGAGATGTTTGAATTAATATTTCCTATATTGAGAGAGACACTTTAGACAAGCTTGAAATACCAATAGAAGGCAATTTTATAACAAACTAATGGACTTTTTATGCTGTTAAATTCTCTGCCTATAGGTTCAAATTCATTACACTAGTCTTTTTTTAAGGGGAAACTTTGGTTCTTATTAGTAGCAAATGAAACTGGGTTTTCCTGACTATTTGTCACATTAAAGGGAAAATGATAGTGAATGACCGAAAGCTGGGAGGTAGAGCTAGAGAAGAGTCAAATGAAGAGAGAGAGAGCCTTTTGCTCTTACAAGCCACCATGAAAGAGACCCCAACAGAACGATTGCAATAGCTTCAGTTTGCATCAGTCCTGCTTGGGAGCTTGCTAAACACGACATTTCCTTGATCTTGCCCTTTCTCATCTCAGGATGGCTCTTCTTGTCTGTCTTGAGATCAGGAATTTCTGGTTTACTGAGAGCAACTGGTTGTTTCCCAACATGGTTAATCTAGATGCTACTCAGAGAAATGCTCTCAGTCATCAGACACTAGAGCCTGGACTTGGGAGCCAAGTGTGATGCCACAAAGGTATCAGTATGTGCCCTTTCTTCTCATTCTGTCTGTGGTGTTGGAAAACATGTTAAGAAAAGGCTATAAAATTTTATTTGCTTGTCATCCCATCTCATCTCTTCAGTTTTGCCACATACTCCCAAGATTCACCCTTTCAGGTTAGACCCTGTTTGTTTTCATCTCTTTAAAAGGCTATCTATAGTGAGTTTACAAAATTCCATTCCCAAGAATGAAACTATTTTAGGATATTCTTGGAATGCATTCCTTCATAATTGAGAGAAAAAAGTTTAGTCCAGTGGCTAAAGAGAAACTGCCTGGATTCAAGTGCCTCCTGAATCATCAACTCTAAGAGGTGCTTTATTCACTGGGCTTGTTGTCTTTAACATGGAATAATAATAACATATATTCTATGTTATATAATAACATCTATTCTATGTTATATAATAACATCTATTCTATGTCTAATATGTTCACTCTTCATGGTTCCCAAACTTGTGAAGTATGAGTAAATTAATAAGTGCAAAATTATCCGGCACTTATAAATTGATGCAAAGTGTTTTACTATTGAATCTACGGAAATGAATATTTTCTTCCTTAATCTTTAGAAACCATTGGCTTCTTTACAGAGAGATTAAAGTTATAATTTTACTACAGAAAACAGCAAACAATCAATGCACAGAGTTATAGAGTCCAGTCTCAAAAGGTGTATCTATGAAACTCCCCACACTAAGTCTTGGGGAAAGATTCTAAGAGCCAGAGAATCAGGGACTCTCCTGTAAGACCATGTTTCCTAATAACATCACAGGCTATTCTTGCAAAAATATCTCACTAACATGACTACCAAAATGTGCCCTGAACAAGGAAGTCACCATCAAAACGGCCAAACTAGTTAAAAAGAAGCCCACAAGGCCTCAACCCTACAAAAAGAACTAGAGGCAACTGAGTAAAATTAGGACTGGGAGGGATTGTCCTCCACAGGGAAAACACACCATTGGTTCTCCAATGACAAATGGTCGTCACTGAAAATATGCATAAAGATGACATTATATGTATGTACATAGAATATATATGTGCACTCAATAATGGTTGATGAAAAACTGAATTTGAAAAAGAGCAAGGAGGGATATATTATAGTGGTGAGTTTACCTACACAGCTTCCTGCTCCTGGCTCTGGAAGCAGGCCATGTGCTTTGAGCTACCAATCCAAGAACTCTGCCTTCATGAATGGAAGACACACACATGCCTGTTAATTTTAAAATGCCTTGGCTAGCTTTAAGGTTGGACATCCCTGAACCTTCCCCTACTACTCCAGGCCCAATCAGGGAAGTGGGCAGTAGTTACCCACCCGAAGTCTCACATGGCTGGTTGGCTTTCTCTCCTGCAGCTCCTATGTCCCACCCTTCTCCCCTGAGTCATGGCAATCCTGTCTCCCTTTTTCCAGATCCTAGACCATGCAAATCTAAAGTTCCTTTTCTGTCTCCCTTTGCCTAACCATTGGCTGCTGGCATCAATTGATGGTTCTGATTGATCAAAAACCAATTATGGACAAGGACCTTCAACATTTGGAATTACAGATTTGCCATTAATTCAAAGCATTAAAACCAATTCCTAACACCTCACCTTTTCTGTCCAAATAAAAAGAGCTCTTCTCTCAGGCATACAACAAGCATAACCATAACAATTATTTAAATTGTAGAGTATGATATACAATTAACATCCAGTCCATCATATTTGTCAATTAGATAAAGTACTGTACCATCATATCCTAACTGAAGAGCTTAAAATTCTGTACTTGAATTATGTTTTGATTTTAGCCTGTGTCAGCATCTGAAAACCATGATTTCAACTCTATGTCATATCTCTCTGCCAAACTAGTTAAGGAACTAAACTTAAATGACTTAACTTTGCTTATGAGACTATAACTAGTCTTCAACCCCATCAGAAATCTGAGAATAAATTAAATATTACCTGAATATTTAGGAAGCACACAGCATAGCTTCAAAACTTAAACAAGTTGTAGAGATAGCTGACTACCTGGACAGTCCCTTATTCCTCAAAACTTCAGAGCATCTGTTTTCAGGGCCATCTGGTAGACCCTAAAATGAAATAGGAATATGAAGGACTATCTTACCATGTTTTGGCAGAGCTTAGCAGTCAACTATACCACATCTGTTTGTCCTTTTTGGACAGTATTTTGTCTGCAGATGATACAGGCAATTTCTGCCCATTGGCTACCTTGCCATGATGAGTAACATCACCTGGAGGTAAAGATGCTCAGCATCTTCTTTGAACTATGAAGGTGGTACTGTCAGGAGCAGACATATCTCTAGTCAATTTTCTGATAATAATAAAATGATCAAATGTCTGTGGACTTCTGATGTTTTTGAAGTATATGTATATATACAATTCACACACACACATACACACACACACACACGAATTGTTAAAACTTGACTACTCTTAGCTATTCCTAATTGAATAATATTGAAAACACCTTATTATAATTAAATCAGAATCTAATATAACCATGAGTTTACTATCTGGCTTGTGTTACTTAATCATCCTAAACAGTTTGTAATAGCAGCTATAAAAAGATAGGGTCTCTACACAATGGAGTACTATTCAGCCATTAGAAACAATGAATTCATGAAATTCTTAGGCAAATGGATGGAGCTAGAGAATATCATACTAAGTGAGGTAACCCAGACTCAAAAGGTGAATCATGGTATGCACTCACTAAGTGGATATTAACCTAGAAAACTGGAATACCCAAAACATAATCCACACATCAAATGAGGTACAAGAAGAAAGGAGGAGTGGCCCCTGGTTCTGGAAAGACTCAGTGAAACAGTATTCAGCAAAACCAGAACGGGGAAGTGGGAAGGGGTGGATGGGAGGACAGGGGAAGAGAAGGGGGCTTACGAGACTTTCGGGGAGTGGGGGGCTAGAAAAGGGGAAATCATTTGAAATGTAAATAAATTATATCGAATAAAAAAAAAAGATAGGGTCAAAACCTTATGTTCTTAAATGAGTTATATAGACTCATTGCCTATCTAAAAGTAACAATATTAATTTCAAATTTTGTATCAATATACAAATTTATAGCAATAAAGACATTAATTTTATATCAATATATGAATTCTGTACCAATGTAAGAAATTATAACTTCATTTTTACACCAATTACAAAGATTTCTATCATTGTACGCTTATGGATATTCAATGCCTTGTTCAAAAATAAATTTAGTAATCCATCCCACCTATTTCCTTCCTATTCAAAATTATCACCATTTACAAATTATCCCTTAAAATGATAACCTATTTATAATTTGTAAAATATCATAACCAGACATCCAAACCCAAGGAATAGGGCTGACAACTTTCCATGGCTTCTCCATGCAGAATAGGAGTCATGAGAAATTCTTTAAAGAGGTGGGAAGGGGTAGGAAAATTAGAAAAATTGGTTAGACTTAAGAAAGCTAGCTTTAGCATCTATTATCCAGTCTTTATGCTTAGAAGGTTCAGGGCTTGAATGAAGTTCTGACTGGATCCATCTGAAAGGTTGGATGAGGTGAGATCATCTGGAATCAGTAGCAATTCCTGAAACTGTTCTGGAAGCAAGTCTCTGCACAGTATCAGGAAGCAGGGGCTGGAACAGCAGGTCAGTTTAGCATCTCTGAGGATGAATCTTTTCATTGTTGTACATTCTGCAATATATGATCTCACAAGCAACATTTTAGTACTATTAAGATATTTATATAGATTGTGCAGGGTGCACAATCAGTTAAGGATGAAATTTTTCTCCTTGTTTGAGCAGGTCAAAGGGAAGGGAGTAATTAAAATAAAGTCTCAAAAATTAAATAATGAGGTTAAAGAAATTGTGGGAGAAATTTCTACACAAACATGTTATTTGTTAGTGAAGCTGAACCTTTCTTATTCAGAAGATTCTCATTGCACACAGTTTGGCAGCTCTTCCTAACAGCATTGTGATTCCTTCCTTCCTTCCTTCCTCCCTCCCTTCCTTCCTTCCTTCCTTCCTTCCTTCATCCATTCAGACAAGGTTTTGGTATATAGCTCTGGCTGGTCTTGAACTCACAATGAAGATCAAACCAGCTTTGAACTGGAGATGATCCTCTTACACTTGCCTCCTGATTGCTGGGATCACAGACTTGAACCTCCACACCCAGTTTTTTTGTAAGCATCTAAGGAGTACAAGGGACCTATCATTAACAACATTTCATTGATTTCACAGGTAACTTCATACTTACCTAATTGTTTCCTCAGGGCCTCTGTGGTAGTAGCACATTCTCTTTTGTATTGAGATTATATTTGCATTTTTCATGTTAAACATTGCTTTAAGAGTGAATAGTGCTGTTTGGAAGAATGCCTTGATAAGCTTATAAATGATATAAAAAGAAGATTTGAAGAAACAAAACTGTGACGAGAGAAGGAAACAAAGGTATGGGGAAGCCTCTGACCACATTATATTATCAGTATCCACATACTGCCCTCCCTCCCCACAATTAGATGGTAAGACCCTATTGCTGAAGATAGAACACACTGTTGTTGAGGGAAATAAGAAATAAAAATGGAACTGAGCTGGAAGTGTTCTCTCTTTGGATAGCCTTCATATTACTGAAGGATGGATGCTACATGGGAGAAAGGTCATGAATAGGCTTGCCCCATGATAGACCCTGTGTGTACAATACTTTTCTGCCAGACTAGTGGTGTTCTCTGTTGCAATAGTGGTATGGCTGGTACAAGACGAACCAACCACTTTCAGTTTGTATTTGAGGCTTGCTTCGCAGTAGAAAATTCATATCTAGTACTGTGGACCTCCCGAAAAGCCCTTGGCTCAGAGGAGCATAGGTCCTGGGGAAACCTACTATTGTTGCTTTGCTAGATGGATATGTTGCCAAACTGCCTTATAAATATTTATGTTTATAACCATAAATTAATGCTGATGCCAGCCTTGGTCAGAGAAGTTTCTGTCTGTAGTAAATGCTGAGACTCATAAATGGTAGAAGTACTGAGTTTAAGTGTCTGTTGAGTGCTTAGCTCTAAACAGGACTCCTATCTCACCCCTCCAGAGCTCAGATGGAGCAGAAGGATTTTAAGAGCCGGCGCTTGCAGAGGAGTGTTATAAAATGCTGTCTCTCGATGTGATCTGGTTGTTGAACTTATGAACTCACAGCTATGTTGGTTGTCAGCACAAAGCTTGAACAAGATGGAGCCAGTGCTTTGTAAAGCATCATGCCCCATGGTGTTCAATTGCTAGATCACTCCTGCCTTATCTCTCTCGACAGGCATGAGGGTGCAGGCATGCATGCAAGGGCCTACAGCAGAAAGACCATAGAATCTCGGGGAAGGTTGTAGAATTTTCAAAACTTTTTCTAATATAGGAAAAATTTTCTTTTCTTGTTTTGCTTTCTAGTGCTCAACACCTTCCTTCATTTTCTAAACCTCTAGTGGTCAATAAAGGGCCTAGAATATGGAAGGATCTACCCTTGACCACAACCACACACACACACACACACACACACACACACACACACACACACAGAATGGTTCTGGAATTCTAGGTGCTAAATATCTGGAAAGCATATGACAGGCTAAGGCAAGACTGGGCACAGAAGGGACGGCTGCTTCGTGGTGGTCCTGACTCTGGGTGGCCCTGACCCAGGTGGTCCTGAACCCAAGTATCACCTCTCTCCTTTCTCCTTCTCTGCTTTGTCCACTATATGTAGAGGCCATTCACTTCAGGTCACACATACCAACCATATTGCTTGCACATATAATCCTGTGCTCCACAGGAAACACAAGGTAGGGACTATCATTATGCCATTAGCTGGATAAGAAAACAGAGCCAAAGTTATACTAATTCTCTAGTTCAAGGTCTCATCGCTGAGGAGAACCAGGGTAGCAGAGTCAGTGTGAGAAGAAGAGCTTCCAGATGTTAGACACTGTGTGACACCCTTGACAATATCAGCCATCTGACCCTGGGAATGAGGGAAAGAAGGATGACCTCTTTGTGTCTGAGAGCCAGGAAGTCAAGCCTTGAATGGGATGGGCTGCAAGTTGGAACTAGATCCGTAAAGACAGCTTATGCATGCAGAGAGCCTGGATACAGAATATGACTAGTGGCCAAGGCCATCATCCACATGATGCCCATGGTTTGTCTTATCTGGATTCTGCCTGTGACTGGGTCATGATTCCACTGAAAAATAACTCCATTTACAGCGTGTTCAGTGACAATAGGAAACAGTAAAGGTGAGGCACAGGCATTCAGATTAAAGTAAAACCAAGCGAACAAGCCTTCATTTCACTGTCACATAACAGAATTGTGAGAGAAGAAAATGACCTAAAACACAAAAGAAGACAGAAAACTGGAAGACACAGTAAAGAAACACAGAAAAAGAAAACTTACTGTTTGCTACTGACATTTACAACATCACATTATTGAACATCGAATCAGCAAACAACAGAGGGCTCTTTAATGGTATTCCAGAGGAAACTTTGATAAACATAGCTTTATAATTTTGTTTAAATGTTTCTAGAACTGGAATGACTACAGTTCTGATTACTGGACACAGGCTTAGTCAGTCTTAATATTTTCTTTTATCTCCTTTATACAGTTTTTGAGTATATCCTCAGGGTATTGTTAATCATAAATACATGATCCTTATGGGTCATTAAGCATGTGTCATATTTTTTTCTGCTTTGTGTCAGACCTTGGTCTGAAGCAAATGTAATAGATTTTCAGATACAAAAAGCATTTCAAAACATTTTCAAAAGAAACAAAAAGAAAAATGTTTAAAAATCATCATACTAAATAATAAAGATATTTCCAGTACAACACCTCTCTTGCCATGTATATTCAGTGATGGGGAGCAAAATGTGAGGTAGGAATTTGCCAACTGATCTCCGTCTCCAGGGAAGAGTTCTGGTCTAAGAGACATTGCAATTCTCCTAGTGTGAGGTGTGGAACATCATATATACATATGGTATATACTCATACACATACATAATTATACATATATATATATGCATAATGGTATCTAGATTTTTTTTATGAAACAAAACAAAATGGAACAAACCAAACGAAACGAAACGAAATGAAATGAAACCAAAAGATAGCTTCCTTCTTGGAGACATAGCTTCCTGTTATAATGAAGCCCAATGTAACACTCTAACAGTCATCTTCCATTTAGCCATCACCAGCTTCCCTTAGAGTGTGGGTAGAAATCAAATATATTTATTTATAAATATTCAGTATAAAATAGAATGAACATGAAATGACCTAAATAAAAATATACAGCAATTCCATATGCAGAGGATTATAAACATTTACTAAATTTTATATGATTGGTTGGTATCCTAGCTTGTGCTTGAGTTGGAAGGCTAAACTGCTGGAAGAAGTCAACTGTTCATGAGAGCACTGATGGAGTTAAAAATTTTGAGCCAATTACCGAGTTCTACATCCTAGCCCAGGGAGACCTGTAAGTCAGTTGGCAGAGTATTTGGTCCCCTTCAGGAATGGAACCAGGCATGTGATATCCCTGTTTCTTCTCTCAAATACTGTGGTTCCAGACAATGTAGCCATGTTTTTCTTTTGTTGTTGTTGTTGTTGTTTTGTCTTTAACATGAGTTCTGGGGTTTCACACTCAAGTCCTCATGCTTGCATAGCAATTGCTCTTACCCTCTGAGCCACCTCCCCAGCTCCAAGCCTTTTCTTCCAGGTAGGTGAAAATTCCATGTCACCACTCACTAGCTCCCTGACTGGGAGGAAGTTATTTAAATCCTATGGGTCTCAATTTGCTTGTCTATAAAAATGTGATAATAACAGGACCCATTTCATGGACTTGTTATGAGCATGAATTGAGAAGACACATAAAGAATTTAACAGTATATCTGATGCATAGAAGTCAAACAATGAATGATAGCCTTTATAATTAGGGTGGTGCTTGTTGTAATGGAGATGATTTTTTCTTGTCCACCTTTGACCCTTGGTTTCTGTTTAATGTGACCAAGAAACCTCAAATGTCAGTTTACTCTTTATTTCAAATGGACTCTTGATATAATTATCTAAACAGAAAGGTCTAGATTGTCTGCTTTTTATGGTCCCTATCTGGAGAAACATTTTGCCTTTCACACAGTAGTTGTGCAAAGATTCGCCCCATTTACTGGTTTCTATTGCATCATATTTAGAAGTGACGATATTACTCTGAGAAACTCTGAAATCAAGATGAGGACCCCAAACCATCCTCCTTGGTTTGTTTTTGTACAGGTACCATGATTCCTCCATCCATCTTTTCTGTACTATTATCCAAGATTAGGAATTCAGCATCTGTTCTGTTCCCTGCCTCCTCTGGTTTCCTAGCCTTTTCTGCACAAAAACACACATCATACCATTACTTACAAGAACTCCCCAACCTGGCTGCTTCAGTTTGAACCTCTGCCCTATTCCTTTCATCAGAGTTAATTGTAACAGTGTACTACTCACTTTAATTTTTCATTTAACCAGTATTCAAACTGAAGCAATCTTTAATGTGTGATGAGTATGATAATTAATCCAGTGGTAGTAAAGTTCTTAGAGTATGGCTTTGAATACATAGAAAAAGAGGGGGAGTTCTCTCCCCACCTTCTGGCATTCTGATCAGGGAGAGTTAATAGTTCTGAACAAATTGAAATTCGAGAAAGAGAAATGAGTGTCATTAGAAACTCAAAGGTCTGAGCCTCGATTTGGGATGGTAGTATCAAATGTTCTGTGTGACTTTGCTAGGTAGCATCCTAGACATACAGTCCCTGTGGCAGGTCACCCACCATACTTTCTCTTTGTGAAGTTTCCCTAGTCCCCTCTAGTTTTGTGAATCTGGTTCATCATCTTTTCTATGGATTTTTGTGATTTGCTTACAATTATGTCAATTACTTTTCTAGCTTGTTAGCTAGTGTTCACTTTTGTTGGATCCAGACATCTGGGTAAGAATAGAGGCTTATACAGTTGTTTTTCTAGAGATAGGCTTTATCTAACCCAGGTTGGCCTTGAGATTGAGGAAGAGCTTGACCTTTGATCCTCTTGTGTCCACCTCCAGAGTTCTGTAATTAGAGGAGTATAGCATGACTTTCTGGTATTGGGGATCAAACCCAAGACTTCCTGTATGTGAGGCTAATACTTTCCAATCTCAGCTATATCCCTAGTGTCTGTTATAGCTTCTTGAAGCACATTTTTCCATTAGAGAACATCTTTTGTTATTTTCATCTAGATGCTCCTCAGTTTCACATTTTCATGATGTTTCTGCCAAACCTTTCATTTTTATCTTCCCTCAACATGCTCTTTCTTTCTTGTTCTATATTTCTCTCAAGAGTTCTGCTTGTATAGACCAGGTTGGCCTCAAACTTCCATTGCCCAAGTGCTGGGGTAATCTCTCAGACTATTTAATTTCATCTTTAAGTTACACTTCAGAAAATACACAGCATTTAAATCTTAATATCACAGCATTTAAAACAAACCCACATTAGTTTTGGTAGGATCTAAATGGGTGCAACTCTATATCATATACTGGAAAAAAATTGAAGACTTACAATTTTTTGTACTCTTTAGATTAACTTTATTTTTTTTTAATATTTTTATTTTCTATATTCTTTGTTTACATTCTAAATGATTTCCCCTTTCCCGGATCCCCCCTCCCCATATGTCCCATAAACCTTCTTCTCTCCATCCCTTCTCCAATCACCTCCCTCCTTTTTCTCTGTCCTTATATTCCCTTCCCATGCTAGATCAATCCTTTCCAGGATCAGGACCCTCTCCATACTTCTTCATGGGAGTCAGTTGTTATGCAATTTGTGCCTTGGGTATTCAGGGCTTCTGGACCTGGATACCCCATCACACCAGTAAAACAAGATTTGGATCTAAAATCACTGATCATGATGCTGGTACAGGAACACATGAAGGACAAACTTAAAGAAATTCAGGAGAAAATGGATCAAAAGTTAGAAGCCCTTGCAAGGGAAACACAAAAATCATTGAAAGAAATCTGGGAGAATACAAAAGCCAATAATGAGGAAACGCAAAAAACACTTAAAGAAATACAGGAGAACTTTGGTCAACAGGCTGAGGTCATGAAAGAGGAAACACAAAAATCTCTTAAAGAATTACAGGAAAGCACAAACAAACAAGTGAAGGAGCTAAGCAAAACCATCCAGGATCTAAAATCAGAAGTAGAAACAACTAAGAAAACTCAAAGGGAGACAACTTTGGAGATAGAAAGCCTTGGGAAGAAATCAGGGGACATAGATGCAAATATCAACAACAGAATACAAGAGATAGAAGAAAGAATCTCAGATGCTGAAGATATCATAGAAACCATGGACTCAACAGTTAAAGAAAATGCAAAATGCAAAAAGCTTGTAACCCAAAATATCCAGGAAATCCAGGACACAATGAGAAGACCAAACCTAAGGCTTATAGGCATAGATGAGAGTGAAGATTTACAACTTAAAGGGCCAGCAAATAAATATCCTCAATAAAATTATGGAAGAAAACTTCCCTAACCTAAAGAGAGAGATGCCCATGAATATACAAGAAGCCTACAGAACTCCAAACAGACTGGACCAGAACAGAAATACTTCCTGTCACATAATAATCAAAACACCAAATGTACTAAACAAAGAAAGAATATTAAAGGCAGTAAGAGAAAAAGGCCAAGTAACATATAAAGGAAGACCTATCAGAATCACAGCAGACTTTTCACCTGAGACTATGAAGGCTAGAAGATCCTGGGCAGATCTCATGCAGACTCTAAGAGAACACAAATGCCAGCCAAAACTACTATATCCAGCAAAACTCTCAATCACCATAGTTGGAGAAACTAAGATATTTCATGACAAAACCAAGTTTACCCAATAGATTAACTTTAATTAATTGAATTCCAGATTTTATTAAAGGTGGTTTTTAAACAGGCATCAATCCTATTTTGTTGGATTGTTTACTTAAAACAAATAAGGTTTTAAACATATTAAATCCTGTGTATGCTTTCACTGGTAGTCATAGCAACATAGCCAGTGAGCACTGGAAAAGGATTAAACAGAGTTCAGTAAGAGGAAGACTTATGAGGGAAGGAAGGTTGTAAGAGCGATAAACAATTTTAGAATCTTTTTTACATTATTTTTTTTTGATTAACACTTCTGCCCTGAGAAGAAACATTTGATCTCTCCAGTTCACTGCATTTTTTCAGATTCTTCTGACAAAACCCTTCTTCTGTAATCCATCTCTTTTTCCACCTTCACTACCATTTTTTTTTTTGCATGTAACTGAGTTTAATTAGTTGGCACAGGCCAGCATGAGAGTGTATTTACTGGAGCAGGGGAAACTCATGGGTGGCTTCACTACTGATAACAATGACAGTCCCCCGCCCCCAACACTCCAAAATATCTAATCCATCAGGGAGAGTTGGGAATTCATAGGCCCTTCCCCCACCTCTGACATGTTGAGCACCAATCTTGTGCAGGTCCTGTTGAGACAGTTATTAGTGATTTCATGAGTGACATGCTATGCCATGCCAATAAGATGTCTTTTTTTCCCCTGTTTCTTCTTTCTGTTCTCTCTTCTGTGATACTCCGTGAGCCTTGCAAGAGCTCACATAGCTGTTCACTTAGGACTATGAACTTTACCACTGCCTAGTCTCAACACTTTAGCCAGTTATAGGATTCTGTGTTAACCATCACCTCCCTCAGTAGAAAACTTCTCCAGTGAAGGCTAAGAGTACAGATATAAATGTTTAAAAGGCAGTTCAGTAATCTGTATGTTGAACATAAACAACAGTAGCAGATTTCCCCCCTAACACCTAAGAGCTCCTCAACTGTGAGCATTTGGTCAGGTTAACAATATACCACATGAATTCCCTCCTATGGGAATCAGAAAGTGATTGGATACTCCAGTACCTATCACTTGAGAGTACATCTTGCCTGGAAGGTCATTATTGTAACTTAGCAGGGTTCACAGCCACATAACACAATTAAAGACTTTCCTCTTGCAGCAGCCTACATCTTCCAGCATTTCAAAAGCGAGTTAGTAGTTTTCAGATCAGCTGTAGCCTGACTTCTCTATGTGCAGTGACCAATGTTTATGCAGTCTTCAGCATCAGGGTTTTACTATCTGGCCCCTCTCTCTTTCTCTTTCTCTCTGTCTCTGTCTCTTTGTCTCTCTCTCTCTCTGTCTCTCTCTCTCTCTCTCTCTCTCTCTCTCTCTCTCTCTGTTTTGTTTTCATATTCCAAATGTTGCCCCCCCTTCCTGGTCCTCCCTCCAATAGTTCTTCATGCCATCCTACCTCTCCTTTGACTCTGGGAGGGTGCTCTGCCCCTTCTTATCCTCCCAGCATCCTCCTTCCTTAGGGCATCACATCTCTACAGGATTCTGTGCATCCCTTCCCACTGAGTCAAGACAAGGCAGGCCACTGCAACATATATGCCAGAGGCCATGGACCAGACCATGTATGCTCTTTGGTTGGTGGCTTAGTTTCTGGAGCTCCCAGGGGTCTGGGTTAGTTGATACTGTTGGTCTTCCTATGTGGTTGCCATCTTCTTCAGCTCCTTCAATCCTTCTCCTAATTCTTCCATAGGGGTCCCTAATCTCAGTCCAATGGTTGGCCCTTAAGTATTTGCATCTGTCTCAGTTAGTTGCTGGTAGAGCCTCTCAGAGTACAGTCATGGTAGTCTCCTGTCTGCAAGTACAACATAGCATCAGTAACAGTTTCAAGGTTTGATGCTTGCCAATGGGATGTATTCCACATTAGACCAGTCACTGGATGCCCTTTCTTTTAGTCTCTGCTCCATTTTTTGTCTTTGCATTTATTTCGATAGAAACAATTCTGGGTCAAAATTTATCAGGTTGTCAATGGGCAATTAAAATACTCTACTCAATGATACCTTGGTCAAGGAAGAAATAAAGAAAGAAATTAAAGACTTTTTAGAACACAATGAAAATGAAAACACAACATACCCAAATCTATGGGACACAATGAAAGCAGTGCTAAGAGGAAAACTCATAGCCCTGAGTGCCTCCAAAAAGAAAATGGAGAGAGCATACATTACCAGCTTAATGACACACCTGAAAGCCCTGGAACAAAAAGAAGCTATTTCACCCAGGAGGAGTAGAAGGCAGGAAATCATCAAACTCAGGGCCGAAATCAATCAAGTAGAAACAAAGAGAACCATACAAAGAATCAACAAAACCAGGAGTTGGTTCTTTGAGAAAATCAACAAGATAGATAAACCCTTAGCCAGACTAACCAAAGGGCACAGAGACAGTATTCAGATTAACAAACTTAGAAATGAAAAGGGAGATATAACAACAAAAACAGAGAAAATTCAAAAAATCATCAGATCTTACTACCAAAGCCCATACTCAACACCACTGGAGAATCTGGAGGAAATGGACAATTTCCTAGACAGATACCAAACACCAAAATTAAATCAGGATCAAATAGATCATCTAAATAGTCCCATAACCCCTAAAGAAATAAAAGGGGTCATAGAAAGTCTCCCAACCAAAAAAAGCATGGGACCAGGTAGCTTCAGTGCAGAATTCTATTAGACCTTCAAAGAAGACCTAACACCAATACTCTTCAAACTGTTCCACAAAATAGAAACAGAAGGAACACTACCCAACTCATTCTATGAAGCCACAATTACACTGATACCAAAACCACACAAAGATCCAACAAAGAAAGAGAACTTCAGACCAATTTCCCTTATGAACATCGATGCAAAAATACTCAATAAAATTCTTGCCAACCGAATCCAAGAACACATCAAAATGATTATCCACCACGATCAAGTGGTCTTCATCTCAGGGGTGCAGGATGGTTCAATATAAGGAAATGCATCAATGCAATCCACTACATAAACAAAGTCAAAGAAAAAAACCATATGATCATTTCATTAGATGCTGAAAAAGCATTTGACAAAATTCAGCATCCTTTCATGCTAAAAGTCTTGGAAAGAACAGGAATTAAAGGCCCATACCTAAACATAGTTAAAGCAATATACAGCAAACCGGTAGCCAATATCAAACTAAATGAAGAGAAACTTGAAGCAATCCCACTAAAATCAGGGACTAGACAGGCTGCCCCCTCTCTCCATATCTTTTCAATATAGTACTTTAAGTTCTAGCTAGAGCAATTAGACAACATAAGGAGGTCAAAGAGATACAAATTGGAAAGGAAGAAGTCAAATGATCACTATTTGCAGATGACATGATAGTATACTTAAGTGACCCAAAAAACTCTACCAGAGAACTCCTACAGCTGATAAACAACTTCAGCAAAGTGGCAGGTTATAAAATCAACTCAAGCAAATCAGTTGCCTTCCTATACTCAAAGGATAAGCAGACTGAGAAAGAACTTAGGGAAATAACACCTTTAACAATAGCCACAAACAATATAAAGTATCTTGGTGTGACTCTAACCAAACAAGTGAAAGATCTATAGGACAAGAACTTCAGGTCTCTGAGGAAGGAAATCGAGGAAGACCTCAGAAAATGGAAAAATCTGCCACGCTCGTGGATTGGCAGGATTAATATAGTTGAAATGGCCATCTTGCCAAAAGCAATATACAGATTCAATGCAATCCCCATCAAAATCCCAACTCAGTTCTTCACAGAGTTAGAAAAAGCAATTCTCAAATTTATCTGGAATAACAAAAATAGTGTTAAAAACTGCATGGTATTGGCACAGGAACAGGCAAGTGGACCAATGGAATAGAATTGAAGACCCAGAAATGAATCCACACACCTATGGTCACTTGATCTTCGACAAAGGAGCTGAAAACATCCAGTGGAAAAAAGATAGCCTTTTCAACAAATGGTGCTGGTTCAACTGGAGGTCAGCATGCAGGAAAATGCAAATTGATCCATTCTTATCTCCTTGTACTAAGCTCAACTCCAAGTGGACCAAGGACCTCCACATAAAACCAGACACACTGAAACTAATAGAAAAGAAACTAGGGAAAATCCTTGAGGACATGAGCACAGGGAAAAGTTCCTGAACAGAACACCTATAGCTTATGCTCTAAGATCAAGAATTGACAAATGGGATCTCATAACATTACAAAGTTTCTGTAAGGCAAAGGACACTGTGAAAAGGACAAAATGGCAACCAACAAATTGGGAAAAGATCTTCACCAACCCTACATCCGATAGAGGGCTTATATCCAATATATACAAAGAACTCAAGAAGTTAGACCCCCAGGGACTAAATAACCCTATTAAAAATGGGGTACAGATCTAAACAAAGAATTTTCACCTGAAGAAATTCGGATGGCTGAGAAGCACCTTAAGAAATGCTCAACATCATTAGGCATTAGGGAAATGCAAATCAAAACAGCCCTGAGATTTCACCTCACACCAGTCATAATGGCTAAGGTTAAAAACTCAGGAGACAGCAGGTGTTGGCGAGGATGTGGAGAAAGAGGAACACTCCTTCACTACTGGTGGGATTGTAAGATGGTACAAGCACTCTGGAAATCAGTCTGGTGGTTCCTAAGAAAACTGGATATGACACTTCTGGAGGACCCTGCTATACCACTCCTGGGCCTATACCCAGAGGATTCCCCAACATGCAATAAAGACACATGCTCCACTATGTTCATAGCAGCCTTATTTATAATAGCCAGAAGCTGGAAAGAACCCAGATATCCCTCAATGGACTAATGGATACAGAAAATGTTGTATATATAGACAATGTAGTATTATTCAGCAATTAAAAACAAAGAATTCCTGAATTTTTTAGGCAAATGGATGGAATTGAAAAATATCATCCTAAGCGAGCTAACACAATCACAAAAGAATACACATGGAATGCAATCATTGATAAGTGGATATTAATTAGCCCTGAAGCTCTGAATACTGAAGATATAATTAGCATATCAAATGATTCCCATGAAGAAGGAAGAAGAGGGCCCTAATCCTGGAAAGGCTTGATCCAGCATTGTAGGGGAGTACCAGGACAGAGAAAAGGGAGGGGGAAAGATAGGAGAATGGATGGAGAGAAGAGGACTTATGGGACATATGGGGAGGGGACTGGGAAAGGGGAAAGGTTTTGGAATGTAAATAAAGAATATAGAAAATATAATTAAAGTAAAATAAAATAAAAGCAATAGGAATAGCCTGCATTACTTTGTAGACCTCTGTGACCTCCCTGACTATGAGAGATAAAATCACACACACACACACACACACACACACACACACACACACACACACATAGATCTATCAAAGGGTAATTTTCTAAGGTTGGAAAATAACCGTTTATGCATACATATATCATTTAATAATGTGGCAGTAAGTAGCAGAATAAATGAAGATGCTACTGATTACAGTTAACTGTACATGGAAAACACATGCAATACACTTGTTTACCTGGCATTCTTAGCTTTAACAACCCCGTACGTCAACATGCGTTTATGCACTGTTTATCCTAATTACTTTGTGACTGACAGGAGCTACAGCTTACTGCTGCTGCCCACCACTTCCAAAGAATACCTCAGAGTATGACACTAGTAACAGAAAAGAACAGAACTCAGAATCAGAAGCATGGATTTTATAGAATGTGCATTACTTTCAGACTGTTGAAAAGTGGAGAAATGGAGTTTATAGCAGTCGCTATAAATTGGGGTTCATCTGCAGTAAAAGTACAGTAAAAATTTAAGTAAAAACTCTTAAGTTTTTAAGAAGAAAAAAAACTAGGACTTATAAGATATAAAGCAATACCTGGAAAATTTTGAAAAAATAATATACCTGTTACTATCTTGATATGATTAAAAATTCAAAAGGCAAAAAACACACAACATTTGTCATAGATTGAAACTGATGAAAGTGTTTTTTTCTCTTTTCTGGGGAAAACTCATTCACCTAGAGATGTATTAAAAAAATTATGCCTAGTATAAAATTTCAAAAAAAAGGAAGAGGAAAAGCTATCATTTTCTAAATCTTTTTCTTATTCAAAGAAAAGAATTGAGACCTTTAGGCAAAATTGCCAACTTTATAAATTATTACTTGGTAAATTTAGGATTATATATGTATTTTTCTAAATATGTGATAGTCTAAATGAAAAAAATTAAAGCTAAGTTTGTATCACAGTGTCAGTCTACACTATTTATTTTTTCTATTGGAATTTATTTAAATTAAAGAGAGCATTTTCTCCCTTCTGATCATCTATTCAAAAATAAATGCATCAAATGGTAAGCAGTGTGAATGTACTCACTTATTTGTAGCAATGAGTATTTCCCTAAATTACTAAGCATCATCACTTTTTCTTCCAGAAATCAACAGATGTTTCCAGATTTGGAACAGAGGCTCTGCACTCTCTGTGACTTCCTGGTTCTTGCTTAAGAGTTCTGTTTTGTGCCATGTAGTTTATCTAAATCAGAAGATTTCAGTCTTCTCGGCTCCTCCAACCACCTGCAGGAATTCTTTTGTTTTTTACATGCTGGAGTCCCTTTCTAGAGATTCTTGAATTATTGGCAGTGTGTTTCCTGGGGGAGATATGAGCAAGTCTGTTCACCCTGAGTGACAGATCAAAGAAAGTAGTCCCTCTGAGATCTAGCTTGAGTGGGGATATTATTGGTAACTCTCAGGAGCTTCTCACCCAAAGGCCCACCCTAGCACAGGTGATGACTCAATAAAGCTACACAAGTTGTGGGCAGTTCCAATAAAGAAATTCTCTACTCACTTTAAAATTAATTATTGCTTATATAACCCTAGGGGCATGTCTTTGTATATCTTATAACTTTGAGGTTCCCGAACCTATTTTTATCAACTTCCTGGGTCTTTTGAGTCCTTCCTCTACATATGTTTCAATTAGGAATAGTAACAGAAATGGGTCTTTAAATCAATAATTTTAGAAGGTCTA